>NW_015177106.1:0-3758 GCF_001447785.1 Gekko japonicus | reverse complement strand
GGTGGGGAGATCCAGCTCTGTGGTTGAAAGCACGCTGGAGAGGGGGGGAAAGTGCACAGCAAAAACATCGCCTTTCCCTGAGACTCGTTTTCAATCTCGCCTCGGCACTCTGCCCCCCCTCCCGGCTCCCTGCTCGCCATCACAAAGCGGAGCCCCGACTGAGCGCTTACCTAAAAGGAGGCGAGAGAACCACGCCATGACAACCACACGCCACCGCATGTCGCCATCACAAAGCGGAGCCCCGACCGAGCGCTTACCCAGTCGGCTGAGGGCCCGTGGTGGGCACCATCTTGCAAGGGGCGGTGCTTGGCCGGCCTCCTTCCTCCCCCTTAGCATCGCCACCATCTCCCCTCCACGCCGCGGCCGCCAGAACTGCCCGACTCTGCTCTTTCTCGCACCGCCTCAGCCGCCGCCGCTGTGTGAGGGAGCGCAGCTTCTGCCCGACGACGGGCCTCCCTCTGGCGCCATTTCCAGTCGTTTCCAGCCATGGCGAGTGAGAGAGACGGCAGGCGGGGAAGGGTCGCTGCGGGAGGCCACCCCCTGCTCGCCGCTCGCTTCTCTCCTTCCAAACGGCGGCGGCATGCGCAGGGAACGCTCTTTTCGTTTTGGGGGGATTTTAATATCCCCCAGATATTTTTTCAAAGGTTATCGATTTTTGTGCACACGTGGGGACCGCCCCACGTGTGCACAAACCTCTCCCTGCCCCCCAAGTGCCCCCGAAGTGCAAATATAGATATCCGCACGGAGGGGGCAACTTGGCTATTAGTATAAGGATGATGAATGGAATCAGACCTCAGCAGACAGTATGGAGAACTGGATTCCTATAGTCAAGATTCCTTTTAGTACCATTCCAATGTCATCCTTAAGGAACAAGATGACTGTCTTTAAAAGGTAAAGGTTCCCTTGCTTGAAAGCCAGTCGAATCCAACTCTACGGTTGCGGTGCTCATCTCCGTTTCAAGGCCGAAGAGCCAGCGTTGTCCGAAGAGATTTCCGTGGTCATGTGGCCAGCATGACTAAACACCAAGGCACACGGAATGCTGTTACCTTCTCACCGAAGCGGTACCTATTTATCTATTTGCAATTTCTTGTTTTTGAACTGCTAGGTTGGCAGGAGCTGGAACTAGAGACGAGAGCTCACTCAGTCATGCGGCACACTCGGGTCTCGAACTGCTGAACTACCGACCAGCTCAATGTCATCCTTAAGGAACAAGGTCACTGTCTTTACTCTGTGGTAAAGGAATAGGAGAGCAAGTTGCCTACTCGCATGGTTGTGGTGAATAAGAAGAAGTGTTTCTTTTTATACCCCACTTTTCTCTACCCAAAGGAGTCTCAAAGCGGCTTACAATTGTCTTTCCTTCCTCTCCCCACAGCAGACACCCTGTGAAGTAGGTGGGGCTGAGAGAGCTCTGAGACAACTGCTCTTGAGAGAACAGCTCTGAGAGAACTGTGGCTGATCCAAGGTCACCCAGCTGGCTGCATCTGGAGGAGTGGGGACTCAAACCCAGTTCTCCAGATTAAGAGTCTGCCACTTACTACACCACACTGGCTCTCCACATTCAGAGACAGTAAACCTCCGAATAGAAGTGCAAGAGGGAACATCAGGGGAAGGCCCCAGCCTCTGTGCTCTGTTGCTGAGTCTCCAGAGGAACTGATTGGCCACTGTGTGAGACCGGATGCTGGGCTAGATGGTGTAATCCATCAAAGTTCCTACATTCTTAAAGATGCATACTAGGTTCATAAGAGGCTTGCTTTTCTGTAGACATGGATGAAGCAGCAGAGTGGTCTCCTTTGGGAGCATCTTCCCAGCTTATTTGGCATTAGCATTCTTATGTGCTTGTATTGTTTTTGTTAAGATGTATTTACTTTTGGGACTGTAACATTAAGAATAATGCATTAGATTAGCCCAGCCTTCCAAAATTATTTTTCAATGGCATCTCTCTTTCTGGGAGAATGACCAGATTTATCCATAAAATAGAAGATGCTGGATTGGGGGGGGGGGGGTTTTCATGACCTAGAGGTCTACACTATGCTTTGCAATTGCTAAAGACATAGACAGCGCTGATTTGCAGCCTTCCTATTGAAACTGAGGTTTGTGCCAACTAACACAACTTGGAACACTCTTAGGTAGTGCAACTAGCTTTATTGTTTTTTGTTCTGTATGATTTCTGAGTAAATTGCTGGCAATAACTATTTTTCCTTCCTTGATACTTTTGAATAAATTTAATATTATTATATAAATAGCAGTCTGGTTCTTGTCCACACTCACCCTGGGGACTCACGGGGTTTAACCTCTTGTTTACTTGAGAAGGAAGGAAGGAAGGAAGGAAGGAAGGAAGGAAGGAAGGAAGGAAGGAAGGAAGGAAGGAAGGCTCCATTAAAAAAAAATAACAGAAGAAAACAAGTACCTTTTACCTTATGTACAACAAGAATCATTACAGGTAAAAATCAGAGAATTTTGGTCTGAACTCCAAAGAGCTTGAAGATTTTTTGTAAAAAAGTTGGTTTAATGGTCACACACAAACTAGAAGTCAAGTCTATATTGAAATAGGATTAGAAGAAACATGCGCATATTTTGTTCAAAAACGGAGCTGTGTCAAGTCTTAATTATATTAACAGCACAATTGGGTGGTGGAGTGCACAGGGAGCTGATGAGGCACTCCACAGATGTATCTCCAAGATACGCTGGCAGAGCACCTTGTGGGCACTGTGCTGCAACCAGGCACCAGTGTGGAAACACTGCAGAGCAACAATGGTGCAAGCCATTGCATCAGCAAGGAAAGGGGTGGACCAGGAGCATGGCAGGCATTAGTTGGCTCCCTAAGCTTCTCCACCCTGGCCATGTCCCTCCCCCAATAACTGGCAGAAAGATACACCAGAAAAACCACAGTGCAGCCGGTAGGCGCACATACAGTGGGACAGACCAAACACCCCTATACAGGTCCCACCAAAAGCCCAGGCAGAGCACAGGATGCCAGTTACAACTGCAACCTAGTGGCAGCCAAATCCCCTCCTCTGAACTCACCCCCCCCAACCACACACTATGTAAACTGCAGCCAGGCTGCCAGGATCAGTAGGGAGGATGCGCAGCATGAGACCTTGTCTCAGAGATCTCTGCCATGCACACTTGATTGCAAAGCACTGCACTTTGGCAGTGGGAGAGGGCACTTAGCACCACCAAGGGAGCATTTAGAACTAACACCCAAGGGGGAGAGAAAAGTCCATGCTGGTCCTTTCCGCACTTGGATCTCATCCCTGGTTTTATCAGAGTTCAACTCGCGACACAATACCTTGCATTTATCCCTGGTTATAACAGCATCTGTTTATCCTGGGACAAGTGTGGGGCGAAACCAGGGTGACCTCAATGCAATGAGGAAACAAAAAATATCCCAAGATAATTACAGGGGTGAACTTGCGTGTAGGGTAGAATGTAAGTTCGGGGACACGGTTGAACCAGGATTTAAGGTCTAGTGCGGAAAGGACCGCTATGTGGCTAACGTCTCTCATTTCAAAGCCTTAATGGGTACTCCGCACCAGAGGCTCAACCCAAAGGGGTGACTATGCAGTGACAGGTAAGCAGGGATGGGAATCCAGCTGTTCCAGTTCAGGAGTCCTCATCTGCCTCCACTGTACCCTGCACAAGCCTGAGCACCTCCCAACAGTGTTGGCTCCCAGATCCAAGGCCAATGGTGTGTATATATGGGGGCAACTCGAGCCAGGCCACTGCCCCGTATTTGAAAGCCGTACAACCAGGCTCTG
>NW_015177105.1:187254-194221 GCF_001447785.1 Gekko japonicus | reverse complement strand
TACAGCATATTCTTTTACACTGCCCGTGGTTTACTCAGTTACATTTATGTTTGATTGGTCCCTTCCTTCAAACCTCTAAGACCATGACCCCTAGAGGCATTCAATTCTTGCTAGCAGATAAACTCCCTGAAATTACTGGGAAGGTGGCAGAGTTTTGGGCAAATGTGCAAAGGAAAAGGAGAAGGGAAGAGAAAAAGGAGGGGGAAAGGAGGGAGAGAGAGAGAGATTATATAGTGTCTAACCATGTTTTATAACGTTTCTGTTTCCTTCCCTGTTGGTTAAGCTTCCTCGCTGCAATTGGTTTTTTTAAAAAAATCTCCTTTTACTGTTATTATTATTACTACTATTATTATCATTGAACACTACAGTATTTGTATTTATATTGCTTTTATTTTGGCTTCTTGGCTATTTGGCAAACTGTATTGTTAGTTCTCCTTTGATGTTATAGCTATGCCAATAAAGGTTGTGATGAATAAAGGGAGCGGTGGTGCAGGCAGTAAGAGCCTGCAAAAAGTTAAAATCTATCAACGAGCAGCCACTAGGCTGTTCGAGTCCCACCACGGCCCTTGTCCTAGCTCCCGCCCACCCAGCGGTTCAAAAGCTTGCAAGTAGATAAATGGGTACCTGCCTTAGGTGCAGGGGGGCACCCGCCTTCAGAACGGCGACAGGAAGGAGTGGCGGTGTCGGCGACGGCAGAGCAACCCGGCAATCCAGTGGAGGATGGCGGAGGATGATGGCGAAACATCGAGAAGGCGAGCAGGGATTGGTCCGAAGGCATGGCGACGTGACGGCGTAGGCTCAGCCGGAGCCAACCAGGACAGAGGCTGGTGCAATGAGCGTCACATAGCCGCAGACAACAGAACTACCCCAGCAGGAGCCGCTAGAGAGCCAAGCCAAAAGCCACCACGCAGAAGCAGAGGAGAGAAGAGCCGCTGAAGGACAGGTAGCTGGTAGGGTGCCTGGTAGGCATTCCCCTCCCCAATACTGTGTGTGGCCCTAGTTAGAAGTGTAAATTGTACTATGTAAACCGCTCAGAGTCCTTGGGGGGTGAGCGGTCTAGAAATCGAAAGGTAAATAAATAAATAAATGATGATGGTATATCTTTCTACTAAGAAAGTCCATCTTTCTCCCTTATCGCTAGAAGCGATACCTACCTTTAGCAGGTAGGACTTGTGCAACAATCTAGTTCACCTTGGGATGCTGAAAAAGGTACTGTCCAGTGTCCTCCTTGGTTCTAAAAAGATATTCAGGGTGTTGTTGTTTTTTATGAAGCTGGGGCAGAGCCAGGCTTAGTCCTAATGTTCATAGCCATATCTTGCATCCCTTGAATGAAAGGGAGTGGCACCAGACCAGATCCAGGTGTGTACAGAACCTTCATGATTGGGTCCTTGGACTTCAGCTCTGTTGACAAATATTCCAAATTTAGAGCTTTTGCCATTTGTATAATCTGCAATGAGTAGTAAATCTTCTATTGGTGAAGGCACAGTTGGTTCATTTACTGCATTGTATGATGAAGGCACTGATGCCACTTCAGACTGTAATGGAAATGTTATCTATGTCACTTTCTGCTTCAGAGTACTGTGAGAATTCCTCCATTCTGGAGCAAGAGGAACCTTTCTCAGGTCTTCCTTGAAAGACTTTGGGTCTCTTGGCAGGAGATCCCATCCTCATCACCAGTTTAGTGTATTGAAAGGCGGGAGACGATTCTCAATTCAAGGCTTTATTCATAACATTACTCAGCTCTGATCTGCTCTGATAAGAGTGGCACCCAGACTTATACTATTCCAATATTTAACTATATACAATGTTGCTACTTTCGTGAGGTCTGATTGGACCTAAGCGGAGTTTCCTGACAGGGTACTCTGTATGGCTTCAGGACCACTAGAAGGTCTTTATTAGACAGCCAATCACGACAAAGGAAACTGGGACACCTTAGCACAACCCATAACTAAACAGCATAGAATAAACTCATAACATAACAGTCAGCACCTCGATATCAATGGGGAGATCGAAACCGGAGAACTGTCAGTGTCACCAGGAGGTGACTTAGACCTTCAACTTCAACTCTCTTTTGTACGGTCTCGACATCAAGGAGAGCAACCATATTTCAGAGACGTTGAAAGTCTTGGAGATGTCACGGGGGAGTGTTGACTCTTTTTCTTTAATTTCTTTGTCAGAGCTCTGACGCTGCCTGTATCATGCTTGCTGTTTTGAGCAGCTCAGATGCTGGGGTCAGCACCAAGCAACCAATGGTGTTTTTGCTGATTTTTCTCTGGTTTTCCAGGCTTTGTCGGTGGGGTTTGGAGCTTGTAAAGCCCTCTCCCACTAGGCCAGTTTCAATGGGGCTGCTCTGCCTTCTCTGGCTTTTGGTGTTAAAAGTTAGCAGGCTGGGCAGGAGGCCATATTGTGGGACTCTCCCAGATATAACAAACAAAATATTCATCATTTTGAGCCATCTTTGCCCCACAGTCTGTACATTTTTTTAAATAAAGCCATCGGCTTACTTGTGAGGTGAAAATTTTTCTCCTCAGGAAGTCATTGACTGGAAGCTTGCTGAAGTACATCTTCTCCTTGTGACAGGAAGAAGAAAACTGAGAAAAGAGTGCTCCCCCTCCTGGTCATGTGATAGGATGGGCTGGAAAAATCACCAGGAGGGGAGGGGAAATGCTCTTGAGCTCCAGAAAATTCTTTTAAAAGTTTGCTAGTACTTCTCCGTGACTAGCCTGCAGCTGCGCAGTCCCATGTTGGACTGCACAGAAGCCACAATAATGAACTTTCTTTTCCCTAAAATATAACACAGTAATTGTTAACCCACCACAAATGATCCAACCACTGTTCATCTCCCACCAAATTCCATCCACCACTCAAGACCAATTCCATGGTTCTGCATCCTGCCTTACCTTGCAGCACTCTGCTGCTTTTGACATTACAGTGCTCCAAATGATGGGGAGATAGATAGGAGTGGGCAGGATTAACTTGATTTCCCCATATGCTCAAGTTGTGTTTAAAATCTGACATATACCCCATCTCATATGAATGAAGGGCCATCTTTCTCTACACCAGGGCTAATAGTAGATGGAAGGTGAGTTGTTTTGAGGAAAGAAGCAATTGCATGGTGCTTTTACATGAAATTAAAGACATTCAGAGGCAAGGCGTAGACTTTCCGATTTCCGGTGTGGGACTGGGGCTAGGCTAGAGGCATTACTATGCTAGGTCCTTAAAAGAACTGGGGCCCAGTGACATCATAGGGAGGAGCCAGTGAGATCACAGGTCATTGTCACTATCTATGGAGGCTGAGCCATGTGGGATTTAGGGAGGGGCTCCCCAGAAAATTTTTTTTTGGGGGGGCTAGCAATGCCCCTGGGCTGGGCTAAACCCAGGAAAAGGCGGGAGTTGCCGAGGAAGACGTAGTAGAGATTCCTCCAGGCATCTCATTCAGGTCTATACTGCAGGATGTTGTAGGTGTACAATAGGAATCTTAAGCATCAGAAAGGACTTTCCTCTTTCTAATTACAAATCTATCCATGGCAAATTGAATGGAATGGTGGACTGTGTTGTAAGAAAAATGTGGATGTCTGCACGTGTTTGTGAAAGTGTGTTTACCCATGCCACCCACACTCTCCCCCCTCTGGTTCGTGTGTCTCCTGTGTGTTTGCCTCCTTACCTAAGGCAGAGGTGTAAGCTTGGAAATCACTAAGGCTCTAGCAGAGACATTCAAAGGTCTCTTCTTAAAATAAAACTTATCTTTATTATAGAAAAACATTCAGAGATTTGTCTGGCAAGATGACCGCAAGACGCTATGCCAGCCTGCCACACAGTAGAATCCTATTTCCTAAACATTGATGGAATACACAGAAAAATAAACATGCAGCAAAGTTTCCCCCACCCCATGCATGCGCGGACGAGAGGCCTCTCTGACTGACTCCTAACAGGAGTCAGCAGGGGTCTGTTGTAACTGACCAGTATTTATACCCAAGATCAAAGAGGTCCCTAGATAATCATATTACAGTTGGAATTTAATACTTAGAAGTTGGAATTGTCTTGCAGGAAATTTGTTTCCTTTCCTTGGTCTCACACAACAAAAAGTGTACACATTTTACAGGATCAATACAGTGTCATTGTTTCTTCCAGGTGTTCCCCAATGTGGGAACTGAACTGTCCTTTGATGTTATCAGAGAGATGAATAGTCTTATGGATTGAAGTCTGCCACCTTCCCAAATGGTCATATATTTTATGGCCTAGGAAATTGGGGGTATTGGCAAGTTTCACATCTGTGGAGTTTCCCTGGGAATTTCCTGGGAATTTGAATGTGTTACATCTTCAGTGAAAGAAAGGTCAAGCCTGTTTTTTTCTAGCAAGGGCAGAGACAGATATGTATATGGATTTCATAAACTGTTTGGTTCATTTTAAACCCAAACCTTCTATATTTCTGAAAATTCTTTCCACAGACTGAAAACAATTCAAAGGAAAATATCAGGATTCTGAAGGAGGATAAATTATATATTAAAAATAGGAGGGGGTAGCCATGTTAATCATGTAGTTCCTGCAGCTTCTGAATTTGCAGAGTGGAATGACAGCTCCTGGGAATAGACTCAGTGCTCTTGGACTGGAATGACAACCCCCAGAGTGGAATGACAGTCCCTGGGATTAGCAGAAGTTTTCTGGGACTGGAATGACAGCCCCTAGGAGTTGCAGAAGTGTTCTAGGACTATCATTCCACTCTGAGGGCTGTCATTCCTGTCACAGAACACCTCTGTGACTCCCAGGGGCCATCATTCCACTCTGGGGTCTGTCATTCCAGTCCCACAGCACTGAACCTATTCCCAGGGGATGTCATTCCACTCTGTGACCTGTCATTCCAGTCCCAGAGAACATATTCTATTGCTGGGGATTGTCATTCCACTTTGGGGGCTGTCATTCTAGTACCACAACACCTCTGCTACTTCCAGGGGCTGTCATTCCACTCTATGACCTGTCATTCCAGTCCCAGCACACAGGGGAGTTACTATTTCCTCCTCACTCCACTCCCAGTCTCTGGAGTCTTGTTTGCTGTCATTTCTTCGAGAGGTTGCATGTCAGTGGGGAGCTCAGTCTCTGCCTCTATTCCCCCCTGCGCAGCAGCAGATAATGAGATAATCATGCTTTTACAGAAGTAGAAAGCCTCAAGCCACTGAGAGGGTGAAATGGTAGAAAGCAGTAATATTGTGCTTATGATTGCCAATCAGGATGATCATTTGGCAGGAACACTAGCAAACTTTTCTAGTAAAGACAGCATTCCCTGTCAGGTACATACCTACTGAGTCACTTTCTCCTAACTTCCTCACTTCTCTCCCCTGTTGCTGCCTCATATTCCTGAATCTGAAACAGCACAAGCAAGGTGCTAGAGAATGTACAGAAGATAAATATCTATCTTATGAATGTTATTAATTTTCCTATTCAGGTTGCTTACGATAACTATATCAACAAACAAAATACATTCAGGTAGGACTTTCATTGATTTCTTTTTTTTTTTTTTGAGAAGTTTATTTAGATTTTATAATATAAAAAAAGATGTACATCTTTTACATTTGTATGTTATACATCCTGACGAGTCTATTACAAAGATTTATCTTTTATCCATTTATAAAAATCTGCCCATCTTTCTTTAAACACCATATCATCTTTCCTTTGCAAAATTATAGTTAATTTATCCATTTCTGCGACCTCCATAAGTTTTACTATTAAGTCTTTTCTTTTAGGAATCTTTTCTTGTTTCCAAGTCTTGGCAATCAAAATTCTAGCCGCTGTGAGCATATACGTTATCATGTATACATTTTTCCCTTTATATTCATTTGGGATTATATTTAACAAGTATGTCTCCGGACATAATTTTAAATCTATGTGTAGCACTTCACCGATTAAGTTATGTACATTTTCCCAAAAACTGGATACCTTTTCGCAGTTCCACCACATATGTATAAACGTCCCTACGTTAGTTTTGCATCTCCAACAGTTTTTATTTGTTGTTTTATATGCTTTTGCTAACTTTTCTGGGGTCCAATACCATCTATGGAATATCTTGAAAATATTTTCCTTAAACGTTACTGCCCTCATTAGTTTCATCGACTTCCAAATCTGTTGCCATTCTTCCATTTGGATAGTCCTTCCCAGATCCTTCATCCAATGGCTCAAGGTGGTATTTATATTTTCATCCTCTTGGAAGTCATCCAAAAGGAAATTGTAAATTTTTTGGATAAGTTTGTCGTTGGAGGATAGCCATATTTTATCCAAATCTGTTTTGTTGGTTACGAATTCATTGTTATTATCCTTATTATACCTATCTTGTACTTGTGCCTTCTCCCACCATGTTAAGTGGATATTTCTTTCTGTTAATCTTTCTAGAGGTCTTAGTTTGTTGTTTTCCTCCAGTAATATATCATAGGATACAGCCTTTTCTTTCGTCATTAATTTGGTGTTTATGAATGCCTCCAGAGGGGACACCCATCTTGGAGTTTTTAAATAATATCTGTGTTTCATTTCTTCCCATACCTTGATTAGAGCCGCTCTAATGATGTGGCTATGGAAGTTGGAGTGGACTTTATCTTTCCCGTACCATATGTACGCATGCCACCCCATGTACAGATCGTGTCCTTCCAGGTAGAGCGTTCTCCAGTTTGATAGCTGTATCCAATCCTTAATCCATACCATGGCTGCAGCTTGGAAGTATATTTGCCAATTTGGGAGTCCCATGCCGCCCCTCTCTTTTTTATCCTAGTGTCTTTAATTTAATTCGTGCTCTTTTTGGATGCCAAACGAAGGATCTTGTTATTTTATCTAAATCTGAAAAGAATTGCTTCTTTTTAAGAACTGGTATGTTTTGCGCTAGGAATAAGAACCGGGGGAGAATATTCATCTTGATCGTTGCAATTCTTCCCATAAGGGACAGCTGTAAGTCTTTCCATTTTGAGAGGTCTTTCTTTATTTCCTC
>NW_015177105.1:173080-184738 GCF_001447785.1 Gekko japonicus | reverse complement strand
TTACCTCAGAACAGCAAAACTGTTTAGAATGTTAGAGGCAAAAGCCAATCAAGTCGCATATGCAAACGACCTCTGTGTTCCGAGGCAGAGGCCAATGAGGCTGCATATGCAAATAACCTCTGTGTTCTGATTGGCTATGGGAGGGAGAGGAACAGCAAAATGTTTAGAATGTTGGAGGCAGGACTCAAGCAAAGCAGCCAGTGGATAGGGAGACCCTCTGAATGACAGATCAGAGAGCAAACTGATTTTGGAGTGTGTGGAATGTTCTAGAGAAGTGCCACCACCATTTGGCTTTAATTTATAAGGGAGATGCTTTGACCAGTTTAGACCATAGATGGCTCCCTTGGGACTGAATCAAATGCAGCCCTAAGAAACCATAAATGCTGCATGAAAACTGCCTCCTGGGAGAGAAGAATACATCACACGTAAACAATTCATAGAATGGCTCATTGTTGGCCAAACAATAAGCTTTGAAGTTTCCTAACCCACCAAAATCAAACCGCAATTCCAATTTTTCTTTATATACTCTTTCTACATCGACTGTTTTTAAAGTACATTCCTGATCTACCTTCCCTTCCAACACCAATGAAACAACCTTCCTTTTATCCTTCTTATATAATTCCTGTAACCTTGCAGAATTATAATCTTTCAGGGCTCTCCTTTTATCCTTTCTCCCCCTTCTTCGATAATCCTTTCTATTCCGTTTAAACTTCTTCTTTCCCTTACCTTCTGTCTGTCTGTCTCCTCATTCCGATACCACTTCTCCATCAATTCCCGAGCTCCTTCCAAACCACTCACATCAACAATCTCATCCTCCCATACCCTCCTATAGTATTCCTTTAACTCATCCACATCACCTCTCAATTCCCTTGACTTTATTAACCGATCTTTTACTCCAGAGCCTATACCTTTCTTTCCCAAACTACCATCATTAGTTGTACTTCCTTTACCTTTCCACAACCTCAGCTTCTCCGATATTTGCTTGTTTTAGAGCCCATTTCTCCAGCGATCAACTTACAATAGTTCCTCTCATTCTGATATTTCACTAACAACAATCTCAGTTTCTCCTCCTCTTCCTTAGACCAACATTTCCTATGTTCCCCTCGCCTTGACCCAACTCCTTTCTGTTCATTCTGAATTCTTTCTTCATTCCTTACCGCGGGATGTCGATGTCTCTTATGTTGAGATAGTCCTATCCTACTGTCGAACCCCATCTTACATTCTCCACAATTGAATTGCTTTACTAGTTCTCTAACCGGATCTTCTCCCTTACACCTTGCTACATGGACCAACATTGCATGAACCCTCTTCCCTTTCCTTGCGCAACTACCACAACAGAACACAACTTCACTTCTAGAATGACACCTCTCTATATGAGTACTTAATCGCATTGGCCTTCTGAAAAATTCTCCACAAACTGGACACGGAGGGTTTTGAGATGGCAAATAAACCTTGTATTCTATATCCCCCACCCTCTGACTATCCTGTCCCCTTCTACATCTCTCTTCCTCCTCGCACATATCTTCCGCTTCAACCCCTATCCTCCCCACTCCCTTCCCTCTAACTACCCCCTCCCCCTCATCTCCACCCTCAACCACCACTACCTCCTTTCCTATGCTTCTCAAATTTTTCTCTATACCTTGTCCACCTCTATCCACGTCATTATCGGTATTACTCACCCCTTCCTCAATTGTGCCAGGATCTACCAGTGTCTCAATGACAGGCCTGTGATCAACTGTACTAAAGAGGGTAGTCACATCCGGTAGTATGTTGCCACTTCCAATACCACTTGTCTCTCTCAAAAAAACAAGAGTCAGCTGGGACTTTAAAATCACCACCTGAACTCTTTGGAGCTGTCAGCTTACAAAATACAGGAAGAGTCTGACTCTACCCAGTTCAGAAGCTTGAAATAGAGAAAGGCTCCTTTTGTATATAGAGACTATTACTGCATGTTTCCAAGCTATAGGAATAGTTCCTAAGATATTAATTTGAGTAAAAAAAAAAGATTACTCTACCATAGCAGATTGGCTTTCAAAAGATTGACTGGTATTAAGTCAGGCCTAGGGGCCTTGCCTATTTGCATTCACTTGATTAAAAAGCCTACTGTCTCCAGGAGAAATAAGTGCCATAAGTCAGTTTCAGGGGGCTCAACCAGAACCCAACCAGCGTCAAATCCAGATGCCTTTGCAAAGATAGAGGTAAAATCAGGCTCATAGCCAGGATTTTTTATCCTGGGGGGCTCTGGGGTTCGGGGGGGCACAGGAGCATCACAATTTCTCCATGGTATTAAATGGAAAATCATGCTGCTGCTGCTGCAACGCAACTCCTGAGAGGGAGTTTAAACTTTAAACCCCCACTCTGCTCAGCTGTCTGGCAGGGGAACAGAGGGGGCTGCTGCGTGTCCTCTATTGCCTGGTGTGGAGTCTGATAAAACAGCTCCAAAATTTTCACACAGAGTTCCTCAGATAGGAAATTCGTTGGGATTTGGAGCTGTTTTCAATATTGCACTGACACCAGAAACATTTTGTATAATATTCTTTATTTAGATTGCAACATTTGATAAAAATTTACAAGTTAATTTTATAAATTCTTCATTATTATATTCACAGGTTTCTGGTCTTTTGGAAGCTATTTAAAACAACACTAATTGAAACTCAAATAGAATGCATTCCACAGATTAGGAAAGGCACTGCCAAGTCTTAAAGAAGGTCTGCATGGTTAACAATACAAGTCAAGGGAGCTTCTTCTAAAAAGTGGAAAGTCTGCCCCAGTAAATTGAACAGGAGGGACCACAGGCTCTGGCAAAAGAAATATAACTCAATAATTAGGCATGCAAAAAGATACTTTGATGCGGAGGTTGCTAAAGGGATCAAGACAAAGAATAAACATTGTTTAAAATATATCCAGAGCAGGAAACCAGCCAGAGAAGCACTGGGGCCTTTGGATGACCAAGGAATACAGGGATTACTAAAGGAAGATGGGGAGATGGCAGAGAAACTCAATGACTTTTTTGCTTTTGTGTTTACTGTGGAAAGTGCAAGGCACATACCCATGCCACAGCCCCTATTTTCATGAATGGAATCTGAAGAACAAAGCCAAATTGAGGTAACCAGAGATGAAGACAGAAGAAGAGATTGGATTTATATGTCACCCTTCACTCATAGTTTACAATCTCCTTTCCCTTCCCCTCCCCACAACAGACACCCTGTGAGGTGGGGGGGGGGGCTGAGAGAGCTCTTCCAAGGACTGCTCTTGAGAGAGCAGCTCTAAGAGAACTTGTGAATGACCCAAGGTCAAATCAGCAGCTGCATGTGGAGGAGTGAGGAATCAGAAACTTCTCCCAGATTAGAGTCCATGCTCTTAACCACTACACCAAACTGGTTTTCCAACCACTTTACATCACTCCTCCTAGACCTACTGAGGAAATTAAAAACCAATAACTCTCACGGTCCTGAGGGCATACACCCAAGAGTTGTTAAGGAACTCAGACACCACAGGCAGGCAAACCAGACACATTCAGGTGCTCACATAAAGTCCACAGTTCAGTCCCAGAAGTCCACAAGCTGAAAGTGCATGAGCCAGAGGGTCACTACCAGAAGCAGTGAAACAGAGAGCATAGTAAGAAGGTCCAAGGAACATTCACAAGCCAGAGAATCACAAAGTCAAAGTCCCAAGCCTGTCCAAGGTCACACAAAGAAAGCAGGATCAGGAGTTGTGGTCACAGAGTCCAACAGAATGGCCTGTTGCTTCCACAACATGCAGGCTCCCAGCCCTGGGATTTATAAGCACTTCCTAACAAGCCTTTGTTAGCAGTCAGCTGCTTGGGAGTACTGCTGCAATTACTCCAGGCTGTCATCAGCAAACAGCTATGTTAGGCCTTGACCCCCTCCTCACTTGGAAGGACAAGCTTGGTACCTATATACAGGTGATGCAAGCAACCTTCCCTCTCTTAGCATCTCACAGGGTCACTCATTCAAGACTCTTCCCTGGTCTGTAAATAAGAGATCAAAATAGATCCTACAGTGAAGGCTTGAGGGTTCAAGAACAACACGAGACACAGATCTGCAGAATCTGTCTGACCCGGACTCGGCTCAGCAGCGTTTTATTAGCTTTCCCCCTTTTCCCTCCCCCCTGCCCTGTATATTGAAAAGCCACAAGCAGACTCTGAACTTAGAATAACAGGATGTGTTCTGCCCACAGCTCACCTCCTTATCTTTACCCGACTCTAGCCAAGTTTCTTCTCTCAGTGATCTCAGCAGATGTTTACCGGTACCTTGCGCACTACTGCCCAATCTCCCTGTGGGAACATAGACCTCCGGGCATGCCTCCAGAGGTTTGCTGTCCCCACACTACAGTCACACGGAAAGGTGCAAATGTCTGGTTTTTGGTAGTTCCCTCTTTTAATCCATCAGTGTCAAAGATTGGTTTTCTCAGAAAAAAGACAGTAAACCTAACCAACTCCCTACCTTGCCTGACCTTCCCCTACCTGGCCATCCTAAGTAAAAACCTAGTAGAAACCATTTTAATCACAAAATCCTTTGTGTGATAATTGTCTTGTTCTAGCACCAATTAGAGGTCACCAAACACAATAGACATTTTACATAAATGTTACATTGCACCTGCAACTCCTGGGAATCTTATGAAGCTTCCTGGTTAAGACAACATTGTTTCATTCACACCATCACAGCATTGTTCTAGGAGCAATCACATCATGCTCCAAGGGGTATAACCAAACACAAGTTGTTCAGTAATGTGTGTGTGTATCTGGACATCCACTGACTTACACCCCCAACAAAAAGGTTGGGCACCCTGCTTAGGGTGAGACGCTGGTTCGTTTCGCTCGTCTTTCTTCTCAGATGTTTGTTCCTTGGATAGGTAAATATAGTCTCATAGAATAAGTTCCCTTCTTTGTCTCTGTAAGCTACCACCTTTATTTCTGAACTTGTACATGTGTTCATATAGTGTTTTCAATTACTGTTTTGATTTTATTCTTTAAATTCGCTTTAATAAAAACCATTTCATTAATCACAGCCTGGTTCATTTTGAGAGTTCTACTGAGGGGAAAATACCCGTAAACATAGGTGGAGATCCTGCTTGATTACCCCCTCTCGCATTGTTTGGGTTTCCTGGCTAATTCCCCAGCAAACTCAGGAGACCCTCAGAGCCACTTAGGGTAACAGCTGGCTATAGGCCAGGAGATACACACTCTGCCTCTTTGCTTGCAGCTCCCTTCTAAGTTTCTGTCTCCGGCACTCGAAGGGTGGAGGTGAGCTCGATGGACTGGTCTTAATCACTTTAAAAAAGAAAGTATTAGTTTATATACAGGAAGGGGGAAGGAAGGAAGAAAAGATAAATACAGAAATATTTAAAAATTCCAGTTTAGCATTCTGCATGCATATCTTCTCATTACAATTTCACAACTACTTCATCTATCATTCTTATTGTTCTTCATTTGATCTTATTTTCTTAATATTTAAGTTTTAACCAGTCATAGAACACCCTCCAGGGTCCCATAAATTCTTCTTCTATTTTTCCCTTTAATATATTTGTCATCTTGTCCATTTCAGCACATTCCATAATCTTTAATATCAACTCATGTAGTATTGGAATCTTCAATGTTCTCCATGCAATTGCAAATAAAATTCTGGCAGCTGTTATAATATGTAGAATAAAATATCTGTGATTCTTATCTAACTGATCTGGTAAACAGTTTAAAACAATATATCTGGCTTAAAAGGTATTGTGAGGTTCATCAGTGGCTATTAGCCACAAGGTATAGAAAGGAACCCTCAGTCTGCGGCAAGTGATGCTCTGTATTCTTGGTGCTTGGGGGGGGCAACAGTGGGAGGGCTTCTAGTGTCCTGGCCCCACTGGTGGACCTCCTGATGGCACCTGGTATTTTTGGCCACTGTGTGACAGAGTATTGGACTGGATGGGCCACTGGCCTGATCCAACATTGGCTTCTCATAAGAATATAAGAGAATTCTCATAAGAATATAAGAATATATTTCAGCACATTCCATAATCTTTAATATCAACTCATGTAGCATTGGAATCTTCAATGTCCTCCATGCCATTGCAAATAAAATTCTGGCAGCTGTTATAATATGTAGAATAAAATATCTGTGATTCTGATCCAACATTGGCTTCTCTTATATTCTTATGACTCAGCAAACCTTCCGTGTTTTGGGCCAAGAAGGAATATTTCAGCAATGCAAGTTGACTATTAATTCAGGACTAATATCAATTTCTACAAATTTCTACACATGATTTTTATAATCCATCAGAACCCTGCTTTCAACATTCAGACAGTCATACAAACCTCTTGGACCAATTCTGGAGTGGTAGCCGAGTTAGTAGCAAAATAAAATGGCCTTTTATTGTAAAGTCTAGCAAGTTTTTTTGTGTGTTTTTTAAATTCCAGCGTATGCTTTCATGGACTAGACTTCTTTGTGAGGATCTCCACTTGACAGGAGATACACACACATACACGAGGTGATAAAATAGTAGCAAATTCAAACAGCAAATAGCTATTGTAAATAGCACATTCAAAAGACCATGGTATGCATGAAGTTCACAGTGAGATGAATTATGTCATCATCATCCTTTTTTATTGCTAATAGCCAAAGGCCACTGCCTTCTTGATATGTAAAATGCATAATTAAAAGAAGGATGCAAGAACCATACAAACCCCTAAATGTAAAAGTCAAAATTAAAAAACACTAAAATTTGTATTTCTTTTCCATAAAAATAAATTTTCAAACTCTAACAAATAGTGAAATGTGCTACTTAATCAGAAACAACTTTAGTTCTAAGTTTCTTACCTACCAGTACATAAACAAAGACCATGTACATTACGAAAGGTTCTATAAAAGATAATAAATAGGTTATTTTCTCTACCACTGAGCTTGAATTTAAACAAGTTAAAATAACCACAAGGAATTTATATTTGGGTACTGAATAAAGGGGACAGTACAAAATACAAAACCATACAAAGCTTAACTCTAATTGTAAAGCTCCACAAACACATGGAAACTGAGGCATGGGTGTTTGAATGTATTGACCATTAGCATACGTGTTGGCATGGTTTGAAAGAGAACTGCTGTACAGGCTAACCCCCACTCCTCCACTTATAGCTGCTGGATAACCTTGGGCAAGCCATAGTTCTGACAAGAGCTGTCCTTGAAAGGGCAGTTCTTGAAAGAGCTCTCTCAGCCCCATCTACCTCGCAGGGTGCCTGTTGTGGGGAGGGGAAGGGAAAGGAGTTTGTAAGCCGCTCTGAGACTCCGAGTGAAGGGCAGGGTATTGATTGAGGGGAGAGCATGTTCATCCTGGAGCAGGGTAACTAGAGTACTAGAAGGCAGAGCTTTAAAAATTTTGAATACTCTCTCCAACTAATACTTCATGCCAGTCTTTTGCACCAAATAGGTCTACTACCTTGCTCTGAAAAAGTTTAAGGGCAGAGTCAATCATAAAATCCCATTTTGTACAATACATTTTTAGTATGGGTCCTATAGTTCCCAAAGATATGGATTTCCATATGGGCCTTCCAAGACAGGATAGGCCAAGATATTTAAAATTCCTGTATTTGTCAATTAAGATGTTGCCTATATACCAGTGAAATTTACAAGACTACTTTTCAAAGACCATCACCTTGGTTTTAGCATAATTTATACTTAGAGTTTCTTCTTTACAACATTCACTAAGTTTGTATAACAACCTCATAATGTGAATACACACCACGGATAACAAAATCATGCCATATCCATACAAATGGATGGATAATTTCTGGGAACCAAGTGAAGGTGGGGTGATTATGTAAAATTGAAATCTAATGAAGAAAAAACATAGAGAATGTGTTATTTTAACAAAGGAGTCAGTTTTGGGGCCCTAGGAACTTAAGGTTAAAGCCACAATGAATAAGACTGGATGTTGTATGCATCTTTGGAAAGCAAAGCAGGATGAAGATCAGAATAAAGAAATTAGTAAAATAAACAATAAGTACAGACAATTCCATCTCACTGTGCAACGTGGATAAGATTACCTAGGCTTCTCATCTAGTGTCCTTTCCTGCCACAAGACCCAACTAATCCACTAATGACAAATACTGCAAATATTTGATGACAATATAACAACAAATACAGCAAATATAATGACAAATGCAGTTAAAACTGAGCAAACAGGATGTTTCCAGTGCTCTTGTTTTTCTCCAGTTAAGATGAAAACAACAACAAAACCCAGTACGTGGAATTCATTTGGAAGGCATTGGTACTTTCTAGGGCCTCCTCTGTTGGACTTGAGCAATCCTGTTGTTTGTAATAATGTACCCATACTTCATACTGATTTTCAACTAACATTCCCCCCCCCCTCAACAATAGCAGCAAGTAACAAACAAAAAAGCAGAATAGATTGCTCAGGTTCAATTCAGACAGATCTGTTGTGTTAAATCCTGCAGCACACCCCAGATTCTAGCTACAAATGAAAAAGGAACTAGGGCACAAAGGGAAACACTCTTTTAATATATATTTAAAATACTTTTTTGTCTGACCCCAATGTTTTTTTGTCAGAACAGGAACAGGATCATTCCATTACCATGCTTGGATGCCAGTCACTATCAGAAGAGTGTGGTGTCTTAGCAAGAATAAGTGCACATTTGTCTTATCCATTGAATAATCAGGTGTCTTTTTAATTATGTAATTTATAGTTTGCCTTTTTCACTGAGACACTTGGCAAATTACAAAATATAGAAAACAATTCAATAACAGCAGAAGACATCCAGTAAACAATGTAATTCTATCAGGATTACAGAATTAGAAAACAATGTGAAAAAAACACAACCCTGTCTAAGTCATGACATACCATAATGCAGAAAGTGGATTACAAAATAATGTGGTAAAAGCAAAGATACATAAACATTGCAAGAGACTGCAATAATATGCCTTTGTAAAAGCATCCTCCTGAGCTTTCCATTATACTATAGTTCTAATCCCTTCATAAAAATGCCCTCCTGAACAGTTTTGTTTTGCATATTTTGCAAAATGATAGAAGTGTGGGGACTGTTAAGCAGCATAGAATGTATGTGAACAAGCAGTTGCTGATATTTCCCATTAGTAGGTAGCACCCTCAGAAGGTTCTACGCAAATGAGCAACGCTCAAGGTAGGAGAGGCAGTCCTGCAGGTCTGTGGGTCCAAGACCATGAAGGGCTTTGTAGATGATGATCAGTACCTTGAACTGAACCCAGTAATACTAACCAATGGAGTGATTGCAGAATAGGTGTACATGTCTACCTCACTCTCAGTAGCAACTGAGCAGAGTGGGCAGGATGGTGGTGGATCAGGTCAGCTTCAACAAATATTTTCTTTAATAGGCTGTGCTTGGGTTTTTGCCACTAGAGTACTAGCTAACCAGAAAAAAACCAGCTCTTCGTGGACTTCCGGTTTGTGGCAGCGCGATAGCAGACTCACCTCCCGGACCTCCCGGGGGGGAAGTTGCACTCCAGCCAAAGGAGGGGGTGCACAGGCTCGTCACCCCCCCCCAGGGACCCGGCTGAAGGGACCCTGGCCATGAAACTTCCGAGAGGTCACCTCTTCGATGGCGTAATGCTGGAGAATTGAGGCGCCTCCCCGTTCCGACGGTTCTCCGTGCTGCAAGACCGAATGGGCTTAGTGACGGCGACCGGGGCAAGCGCAGGAGATCGAGCGTGGGAAATGGAGTGTAATCGAGGTCAGAAGACCAATTATGAATGTGAGTCAGACTATAAGCATGGATTAAAGAGAAAAGAAAGCTCCCCACCCTATCCCACAGAACAGAAAATCAGGCGAGCGGGGGAGGGCCGCCTCCCATGCGCATGAATTTATGAGTGAATGGGGGGGGGAGCGGAAGAAAACGCGGTTAAAACTGTCAAGGAGTACTTACCAAGGCGAGTCTGAGCATTTGAGCGCATATTCAGAGACTTTTTAAAAAATTGCAAAAGTAAACAATCGATAAAGATGGTGGGGAAGAGGACGGAGAAAGAAAAACTTTTGAAATCGAAAGTAACTGAGAGCCCAAAACCAGAAGTAACCAACGAGTTGGCAAAGACTTTGGCAGAATCCATGCGCCCCCTGATGGACCAGATGAATAACTTCAAAGAGCAGATGACAAAAATGACCCAGTGCATCACCACTCAGCAAACACAGATAAATAAGACTTTGCAGATGATGAATCAAACAGCTGAGAAGGTGAAAGAAGTGGACGCCACTGCACAAAAAGTGAAGAAGAAAGTACAAAAACTGGAAAAGAAGAAAGTTTGTACAGAAGATCAGCTGCTACAATTACAAATGGAAAAGGCTAACATGATTCTTCGCTTCCAGGGCATGCCAGAGACTAAGGGAGAGAATCTGAAGGAACGGATGAGTGAAATATTGGCCCCAGTGACAGATATGAAGGCGGAATTCTTGCTAAGCGAAATGAATGTGGACTTTAGGTCATATTCAGGATACATAAAGAAAAATAATCTACCTGGGGAAATTGTAGTAAGATTCTCGAAGAGGCATGTGAGGGATGCAATCCTGAAAGCAGTATCTTGAAGGCTGAAGGACTCTGAATTGTGCCTTTGAGATTTTGAAATGAGATGCTCTGGGGTATTTCTTAATGACAGTTAAGATTGGGGGGAAAAGTTAACAAAAAAAATATTTGACCTAGTTCATAATGGGATTAACGAGATTAAGACTTGATGTATGTTTAAATTGATTAGAAGATCTCCTCTCTTGGGATTTTAGTCATTAGTGGGTATCTTTGCTTTGTCCCTAGATGTAGTCCCTTACCTTTTTTCTGTTGTAGTTTGTAGTGATTATATAAAAAAATAAAAAATCCCCTTCGGGGGGCATAAAAAAAAAAAAGAAGTTTCCAGGTCAACATTAAGGGCAGACCCATGTAGAGTACACTACAATAGTCTAGCCTTGTGGTTACAGTGGCATGGACCCACATGGTCAGATAAACCAAGTCAAGGTAGGTGACCATCCTCTGGGCTAAATGAAGATGGAAGGAAGCATTTTTTGTAGCTGCACCAACATTCTTCTCCAGTATTTATTTAGAAAATGGTAGTTTGTTAGGTGACCTTCGGCTAGTCATTCTCTCAGCCTAATCTACCTTGTAGGGTTGTTCTGAGGCAAAAATGAAGGTGAAAGGATGATGTAAGGTGGTTTGGGCTCCCATTAGGGAGAAAGTTGGGGTACAAAAGAAGTAAATAAATACTACAGCTAAATGAAGATGAAGAGTGGGGAGGGCTGGTTAAAGAAAGGTTGGTGAGTGGGAAGGAGAGAAGGAAACAGGGAAATGGGAGAGGATATGGGACTGACAAAGAGGAAACAGTGTGGGGAAGGAGATGCAGGGGAAAATGAAATGATCCCACAAGTCCTTGCAGGCTCCTCACTTACCATATGTAGATCTTTTCTCTATAAATGTATCCACTGCTCCACCCATACACAAAGCTGGGGGAATTGTGAATGGATCTGCCAGCTTAGCCACAAGAAGCAGCTGCAAGGGAACCAGATACGGATCAGATCACCATGCTCACAGTGTTTCCCCCCGCCCCCAATTCACAGTTGCTTTTAGAGCAGCTAGGGAACAAACAGGCATCCATATTTGCCACCAGACTCCCCCCCCCCCCCCGCCTA
>NW_015177105.1:167909-172886 GCF_001447785.1 Gekko japonicus | reverse complement strand
ATAGCCATGCCATATAACCACACATTCTTTAACACCTCTAGGTGGAAGAGCCAGATTTCAAGGTGCCTGCTTTAAGGCTACATGGGCCATGTCACGTACATCATGGAGAAGCTGGAAGCTGGGTCACCTGACTGCAGGAGGGGCCTCCAAACTTCTAGCCTATCCCCACACGCAGCTATGGCAACCAACAATTGGCTACACACCCCTGCTGCTTGTGATTGGCTGAATGGCCAAAGCTGATTGCGATTAGATTGGGGTATAATTCCATTGATCACTATGGGAGTGGGTCTCTTAGCTCTTGCTCTCTTAGCTTCCCTTCCTCCCCTTGTTGTCGTCTGTTTTATGATGCCTGGAAATGCTGCCTCTTGAGAGACAAAGAGTTGCTTTGTGAAAATCCCTTGGTACTTGGACTATGTTGGACTGATGAATATCCTGACCTTGGTAACTATGAATCTTTAATGTTTAGTTAAGGCAAAAAGCCCTAGCCTTTGTTATTTTGGTAATCTTTGATAGTCTATGCTGTGCTCTGTACTGAATAAAGATCCTTTGTTTGTTGCTAACTTGTCTATGATGTTGTAACTTGGATTCCAAGTCTGAGTCTAGTGCCTAACGTTCACCCCATATGCTACCTTGGTAAGAGTAAAGCGTGCATCTCTGAGATAGAGTTGCTATTGTGTTAAATCCCAGATGCTAACTAAGGATTTGGAATCTCTCCCTTAGGAAAAGCAGGGACTATTGAAAAGAGGTTCTGGTGGCACCTTGTTCTGAAAACCAGAGAGGGTATAGCCTACCTCTGGGTTCATTGTTTACTGTACTGAAAAAGTACAGGATTCCCTCTCATTCCTGGACTGGCATGAGTGGCTAACCCTATACAAATGTGTTTTGGGATTTTTATAAGTGCCTTTGGGTCCCACTTTGAGAGAAATGTTTAACTAAATAAAATAAAAATTGAATTAATAGAAGCAAACTTGCCTAGATGAGCATATTTGCAGTCCCACATAACAGAATACTTAAGGTAACCAGGACCCTTGCTTCTATAAGTTCACAAAATCTTCCCCAAGGCACTGAGATATGCTAGATGAGAAGTGAAAATAGCACAATAACATCAGTTGGGATCATTCTATTTGGTGGGAATTTTTTCTGGATGAATGGTGACCCAGGGATGCTGAGTCACTCCCCTTGTTGCCTCAGCGCCTCCTGCTCACTTGGAAAATGAACCCAAACAACAAGGTGCCAAAACAAGTGTCAGGTCAAAAGGCTTGAGAGTAATTTTTGTGATGTTAAGAATCTTGCCAAATGGGGTGCGGTTCAAGACAGACTTTCATTAGCAAAATTAGAATCACGTATCTCCAGAAGTTGTACCGGTTCTTCCAGCCTGGGTCAACCTACCAGCTTCATAGCCTGTGTGAATCTCAGACTTTCTCCAAGGCTTGAATTGCAGGTAGACTGAAAGTGTTGTACAGAGCTGCACAGAGAGTGAGTGCACTATGAGATGCAGAGAGAGAAGACTCTCCACCTGAAAGTGTTGTACATAGCTGCACAGAGAGTGTGTGCACTTTGAGATGCAGAGAGAGAAGACTCTCCACCACCATCAGAAGTAGTGAGAAAAGGAGTATTAACAGAGGAGCTGTGATGGTACAAATAGAAGAGAGAGCACAGGATGTTTCAGAAAGAAGAACAGTTACCAGAGAACGGGTAAAAATATAACACAGAGAGGTAACACTGTACTGAAATATTTCCTTACGGTTAACATGCAACCTTCTTGAGAGCTGTGATAGGCTATGACTTGTCAATGTTTCTACCATTTAGCATTTTTGTCCTATTGAAACAGGAGTTCAATGGCACCTTAAAGGCTGAAAAAACTTGTAAACAGCCATATTGGTCCATGAAAAATGCCCAAAGAACAACAAACCAAATTAACGTATGGATTATATTCTTCATTTTATTTATTTTAAGCTTCTGTGAGCCAGAGTTTTAGTTTATCCTGGAATTAATGTTGTTAATTTTTTGCTAGTCACGGACCTCTTGATTATGCTGTTACAGACAAGTATGGCTACCTAGCTGTGATTATAGTTCTGATGAGAATCTTGAAGAACTGTAGACTTTTTATCCTCAACTAAAACTGTATTGCCCTGAAACCACTTATACTCAAGAAGGCATGTTGATCATCAGAAATTGACCAGAGATTGACAATGTTCTACTAAGCAGAAATGGCATCTAATTAGAAAAATTAGATGCCCATTGTTCAGCTGACTCATGCAATCTACAGTGGATTGGTTGACAATTAGCTATGCACCAGTGCACAATTATCTGCACAGCAGACTAACCAATCATTGTTGCCGCTATTGTTCTGGCATCTATATGGTTCTAAGAGTCATGTTGGCTTGCTGTTGCACGCCATACTCTTGTTTTTTAAAGATTACGGCAGTGATTTCCAGTGTGGGCACCAAGGACCCCTGGGGAGGTGTGGAGTACTGCAGGGGGTCCATGAATCTCTTTGTCATTATGTATTTGCTCAATCAACAGATACAAATAGTACAACTAATACTGTGGGGGGTCCATGACATTTTTGTTAAGAGGGGCCTTTGTACTTGAAAAGGGTGGGAAATACTGGGTTAAGGTACACTTCTTTCAATTGCTTCTGTCTCCTGTGCCAGAGCTGTAGATCTGAACACAGGTTTAGCAATCTACATAGAGTCCACCTTCCAAAGTGGCCATTTTATCCAGGTGAATTTATCTCTGTCACCTGGAGATTAGTTGTAATCCCAGGAGATCTCCAGCTACCACCTGGAATTTGGCAACTCTAAGAACTAAATCTATGTAATCCCTTTTATTAGGACCAAGTAAATTGACACATAACATTGTGAAAGTTTTGAGCTCACCAGAACTCTTCTTCAGTCTGGATGTTACAAAACTTAAAAAGATGGAAAGGTGGAAAGCAGTTTCTTCAGGTTTGGGGTGTTAAAGTCTGATCTTCCATGCCTTGTCTGAGGGATGAAAGCAGGCAATTAGCTTAACTTTGTTGCTGGAATTCTCTGCACATTCTCTGGGAAGTTGTATTCAGTCCATGTTGTCCATTCTTTGTCTTTTCAATAAATGCAAAAACCATCCAAAGTCCAAGAGTCCAGGTTTAGATCAAAAGAGAAGAAACAAGGTTTTTGTGCAGTATTATTATGTTTAATCCTGACACATTGGGGTTAAAGCAGTGATTTTTAAGAGGGGCAATCTACAAATGTTGGGGTTATTCAGAATTTGAGGGCAAGTGGGAACATTTGGAAGTTTTTGTAGCCTCTTCTACCCCCTTGTTATCACTTCTTACAGCCAGAGAAGGGTAGTTGCTTTAAGCTGCTCACCCCAGGGTTGCCAATTCTGGGTTGGAAAATTCCTGGAGATGCGGGGGTGAAACCTGGGGAGGGCAGGGTTTGGGGAGGGGAGGGACCTCAGCAGTATATTATGCCATACAGTCCACTCTCCTATGCCGCCAGTTTCTCCAGAGGAACTGATGTTTGTAGCCTCAAGATCAGTTGCAATTCCACTTGGAGGAACACAGGAGTCTCTAATCTTTTTCAGCCAGTGAGCTCCTTTGGAATTCTGACATAAATTGGCAGGCATAACCGCAAAATGGCTGCCCTGGAGACGGAGCCAATCTCAAAATATCAGAAAGTGAGGTAATACAAAATTGTGTTAGATATATTCCCAACTAAACCCTCCCCACCTCTGTCATGCCTTGATGTGATTCAAAGCATTGTCATTGCAAAGACCAAATGACTCCAATTTCAGAAAAAGAAATGTTTATCCCAAAGTGAACAATGGATACAACAAATAAAAGCATACAGTTGAACAGCATAAGACTATAGTATCTAACCAGAGAAAATAAAATGTGTATAACTCTATCCTGCTTCATGACTGAATGTTATGTGGTTTTCATAAAATTACCCATGCATCCATCAGCAGGATATACAATATTTTTGTTTCCATTCTGTACCAGTTTTTACTTGGCACTTGGGTGGAGGGATGATAATGCTGCATACTTCATGGATGCTAGCAGATTAAAAGTTAAGAATCACTGGGTTAAACATTGAGTCCGGTTTAAATAGATTGTGTATGCAGAGACTGGGATGATGTCTGTAGTGGGAATGTACTAAAAGAAATGACAAGGATGCTCTTGGGAACAATGGGAGCTGCCTGGAGGCCCATTGGATATCATGGAAGACAGGAACGCCAAATGACTTGCATGGGCTTCATTGTAATCTATTACAGCATACAAAAACTGCAAAGAAAATGAGGAACAGGTTTTTTAAAAACCTGCTCTGGTCCTGGCATGACAGCCCCCAGAATGGAATAATGCCCTCTGGGAACAGGGTGTTCTGAAACTGGCATGACAGCCCCCAGAGCAGGATGAGTCATTGCCGGCTCTCATTATATTCAATGGACTTTCAGGCATCTCCCATTGTTCCTAGTGGGCATTCTTGTCATATCTTTTAGTACAGCCTTTCTATAGTAATGGTATCTCCCGACTCCCTCTTTCTGTGAGAAAGGTATGTTCTCTGTTTCAAGCAAAACCGCATATCCAGACTGTGACTATACAAACAAACAAACCAACCATTTCCCATGTAACGTTGTGGTTTACTGCTGGGTCGTCGGACAACGCTATTTGCCACCGACTGGGTTGATGGACGGCTCTGGTGCGCAGGGGAAGTGGAAACTTTGCTCCTGACAGAAGCGACGTTCGCTGGATCCTGAAGAGGCCGCCCCAGACAAGAAGCGAAAAGGAGAAGGCGGCGGCGACGGCGGCCCCTTCAGGGCGCTTGTCTCCAGCTGAGGGCCTGCTTACTGTAACCAAGGCAGGCGCTAGCGCCCCCGCCCCCCCGGGTGGGCGGTTCTACCAATGCGCTGAGTCTGCTTGCCTGGCTTCTTGGGAGTGGAGTGGCAGCGAGCAGGAGCTTCGTCTTACCTCGCCCCCCCCCCCCCCCCACG
>NW_015177105.1:113680-167860 GCF_001447785.1 Gekko japonicus | reverse complement strand
CGTGGGAGTTGTGCTTTCCCCCCCCCCCCCCCCCCCCGCGCGACAGTGCAGAGGGCCTGAGGAGATATCGCTGCTGCCGTCCCTGGTAGGGATTTTGCGACGATGCTCTCTCTTCCACTGAACCCTCGCTGGGAAGGACGTTAGAATATGAGGTGTCGCCGGCAGGGGTAGAGGGAAGGGGAAAGGACGCGAAAAGGAAAGACTGCCTGGCGGAAAGAGGAGAGGGAATTCTGGTGGGGAGGAGGGAAGAGAAGGCGGCGGCGGTGCGGCAAGCGTGTGCTGGTGAAATGACCGCTGTCTCGCCACCCACCCGCCAGGCATCCCCCGGGGTCGCGTGCCGAACGGCTTCTTTTTGAAAACAACGCCGGGGGCCGGGTGGAGCACCTTGGCAGCTCCTTGGAGGATGCGAAAGGCAGGGCTTCAGCGTCTGGGTGGCATCGGAGGAGCGCCTTCCACAGCCCTATTTTCGGCGCACAGGCCGAAGCGGCTGTGCTGGAAGACGGTTGACTGCAGGTGGATTTGGCTGCCTGTAGCTGCCAGTAGTTTAGAAGGAAGCCGGCCAGGGTGTCCTTTTTCTTTGCCTATTGGCAGAGAATATAGTGCGTGTTGCTCTTACGTGGGGCTCAAGATGCGTGCGTGTGTATATAGCTGTGTGTATCGGGTTGTTCAGCTCTGTGCACAGGTAGTAGTTTCCTTACCCACATTTTGCAACATCTTGTCGCTGCATGCTAATTAGGTGTGAAACTGGTATCATAGCAATTCTACAGATGATGACGTGTAAACCTTAAGTGGGTTGCGATTAGAGGAAGAAACTATCAAAACAAATCCAACTCACGAGTAATATCTGTTGCTTAAATAAAATGCTTAAGTAACAAATATCCATTACTATAACATCAATCGTTCTGCGATAACGGTATTATGCAGTACTTTTGTTTAAAATTAATTCTGAGGCGGTTCGATTTAGAAGAGTTCAAAGCCACAATGACTGTTTTCCAAAGATGAATGGAGCAGTATTCAGTTACCCCTGAATATATTTATACTTCAGTAGTTCAGATTATCAGAATAAATAAACATCTGTCACTGCTAATAGACAAGGAAAATCGTGTAATTGAGTGTGAGTAGTGGCTGCATTATATATTTCATTATCTACTGCATGTAACTAGTAATGTAACAAAAAAGTGTTTATGCAGATATTTGAGCTGGGATAGGGTTTAGGAGTGGGGTCTCCTAATGTTAGAGAAGCTGTGAAAAAGCTGGATGTTAAAATTCTTTGAATCATGGCATTAAAAAAGTGAATGATTATTTATTTATAGTGGTCAGTATAGGCCTGATTGTACTGCTGTTGTATTTCAGCTGATCTTTTCTTAGAATTAACTACTTCTGTTGGTTGTTGTACTCATGTGAGGCAAATAAAAGATATTACATGGCCTTTGTCTTGTGAGCTGTGTAACAGTAGAAAAGAGGGGCTTTATGACATAATGGCCCTTCTTGCCATTACAAATACTATATTTTCTTTCATTTAAAAATGCTGTGATTGATGAAAGTTTCCTCCTTAGCATGTTCATACAAGTAGACCACTCACATAAGTTATAACTTGGAAGAATGAGCTTGTTTAAATAGTCAAAACTGATTGTACAGCCTCATTCTGTGTACTCTAAATAACAAAACTCATTCTGCTCAGTGGTACTTACTTCAAAAATAAGCTTGTGTAGACTGGCAGCCAGAATTACAATTCTGGATGCTTTAATAATGTAAACATTTGTTCATATTGTGGTTTAAATAGTCATTAGAATTAGTCCAAGTCTTCCCAGGAGTGAGCCTTTATCTGGCCCTGAAAGCTGGAAAAATGTTTCTGAGAAAATAGCTGGAGAATCAGAAATACAAAACGGAAGTTAGAGGTGCATCCACAGCAGGTGTTAAACCTAGACCCTTAGCTACAGTCCGAAATGACAATAAAGAAACGAGAAGTATTGTTTTAGTTAGCTGTTGGATGCTTCAGAGTGCTGACATAATCTGACACTTGGTAAGCATCACATCAGTATCATCTATAGTACTTCTGAAAAATAGGAAGTCCTGACCTGGATGGCACAGGCAAGCTTGATCTCATTGGATCTCGGAAGCTAAGCAGGGTTGACTCTGCTTAGGAGGGCCTGGCGTGATGTGGTCCATGGGGTCACAAAGAGTCAGACTTGACTGTGTGGCTGAACAACAACAGCAACAAGTATTTGGATGGGAGACCACCAAGGCATTCCAGAGTTGCTATGCAGAGAAAGTCAATGGCAAACTACCTCTGAATGTCTCTTGCCTTGAAATCCCTACAGGGTCACCATATGACTTGATGGTACTGTATATACACACACAAGATTAGGAAGGGATGCTCTAGGATTAAACTTCTATCTTTCATTCCATTCCCCTACCAAATCGAGTTTAGTCCTTATTAGAAGTTCATGTCAGAATACTTCATGGCTCATCTCCAACACTGCTACCAGTCACAACAAACCTTATAAACCTGTCATTGTAATGTTCTTTTAAGTACAGATATGCCTGGAAGTCTCCACTGTTCATAATCAGTAGATTCCAGGGATTGGTATAATCTGACAATCGTTCCTGAATTTAAAAATAATCTACCTGACTTTTGAAGGCTCTTGTTAAAACAGGACCTGTGACAAATTTTAATCCAGGGAAGAGTTCCAGAAATGCAGTTATCATACCTGACTGGGACTTGGTTTCACTTTCTCAGCCCATCTTACCCTGCAGCACTTTTTTAGCTAATAGCCATTTAAGAGGGCTATTTGTGCGGGGGAGGGGATCCCTTTTGATGGCTTCTGTGATTGGTGTTGAGATTTAAAAAATTCTGTTCTGGGTGTTGAGATTTAAAAATTTTTTGTGAAGGATACTGCAAGGTGGTGGAGGAGGTAATGTATTGTATTGTATTGTAAGAGCTGAAGGGAAAAAGATGAATTAGGTACTTAATGTCAGAATACTTCATGGCTCATCTCCAACACTGCTACCAGTCACAACAAACCTTATAAACCTGTCATTGTAATGTTCTTTTAAGGACAGATATGCCTGGAAGTCTCCACTGTTCATAATCAGTAGATTCCAGGGATTGGTATAATCTGACAATCGTTCCTGAATTTAAAAATAATCTACCTGACTTTTGAAGGCTCTTGTTAAAACAGGACCTGTGACAAATTTTAATCCAGGGAAGAGTTCCAGAAATGCAGTTATCATACCTGACTGGGACTTGGTTCCACTTTCACAGCCCATCTTACCCTGCAGCACTTTTTTTAGCTAATAGCCATTTAAAAGAGGGCTATTTGTGCGGGGGAGGGGATCCCTTTTGATGGCTTCTGTGATTGGTGTTGAGATTTAAAAAATTCTGTTCTGGGTGTTGAGATTTTAAAATTTTTTGTGAAGGATACTGCAAGGTGGTGGAGGAGGTAATGTATTGTATTGTATTGTAAGAGCTGAAGGGAAAAAGATGAATTAGGTACTTACTGTCAGGGAGAGAAGCCTTTTTATTTTATTTTCTGTCTGGGGGTTTTTTACATGAAGTAAGAGGGGACGGACTGAGCTAAGCTGCCTTGCCACTTTAAATTTTGCTGACAAAATTTAATTTTTAATTTATTTGGCTGCTAGTATTTCCTTTTTTTTGGGTTTGGATTGTGATCCACTTGGAGACAGAAGCGCTTGGATTTGGGGAACATGAGCCCATTTACAAAACCACTTCTTTTCATATAATTCTTACTTGCTTTCCCAGTCTTCATCTCAGTTTTTGAACATAAGAACATAAGAGAAGCTATGTTGGATCAGGTGAATAGCCCCTCTAGTCCAACACTCTGTGTCACACAGTGGCCAAAAACCAGGCATCATCAGTTGGTGTCAGACCCCTGCAGCAATCAGGTCCCAACAGCTTTCATTCAAAGAAGTAAAGTTTATTGAGACATTGAGAGTATGCAGTTATCTTTAACACTTTCAGTGTTAGAACTGGCCTAAAGCATGCAAAGCAAGCAGATGTACATTATTCAAGAGGGTCCCCTGATGGCTCAGGTCCAATCAGAGGCCAGGTAGAAACCTGCCAAAGTAACGGGCAATTATTCTCAGGAGAAAAGTACATCAGACAAATTGTTAGTCTTAAATGAATAAGAATTCCAAAGTCTAGACCATTGTTTGTTGTTAATTAACAATTTACAGTCCTTCTCCCATGTTATCTGGGCTGATGATTTTTGTGACCAAACCTTTTTGTTTAATGTTTTGTAAATAATAGAGATAGAACCTTTCGCACCCTGTTTATTATTATGAAGCAGCTTCTCAAAACTGGTTAGAGGTCTGTCTAGATCTGCAGACTTTATTAGTCCATTGAACATATGGCTTATCTGCATATGTTGTAACCATGGAAACTTAATTTTGTATTTTCTTTCTAACTGAACCTGCAATCCAAGTTTGCCCTGAATAGTAAGATCTTTTAATCTAAAAATATTTCTTTCACTTAAGTTGAGATATTCAGTTGGGTGTTTGCCTGGCTGGAACCAATGTTGTCCTAAAAATGCCATTACTGGCAAAATTCCTGGAGCCAGTGTCTAAATGTATCCTGTTTTTGCAAGGTAAACGTAAGAAATTTGTTGGCTTTACCTGCGTTAGATCTTTTACTAGGGTTATTCCAAATTACCTCATGCAATTTTTCAGGAAGTAATTTAGATTTTTCAAGATGAACCCAAGATTTTTCAGTTTGGATCGGCATAAAATATAATAGCTTTAAATTGGGCTGCAATGAAATATTTATCTAAGGAAGGCAGCCCTAAGCCACCCTCCCCAACTGGTTTATTTAAAAGTAAAAATTGATTCTAGGTTTTTTGTTGTTCCAAAGAAATTTCACCAAACTAGTCTCCCATTCTCTAAAGTCTTTAGACAGTATATCAATGGGTAAATTTTGAAACAAAAAAGAAACTTAGGTAAAAGAATTGTCTTAAACAGATCTATTTTTTCAAGGAGTGACAAGTTCAATTTTTGCCAGTCTTGGAAAGATGATCTTAAGTTCTGTGAGAGAGGTTTGTAGTTACTATGATATAAATTAGCTAAATTTAATGGTATAAGTATTCCAAGATGTCTCCATTGATTGGTGACCCATTTAAAAGGAAAAACCTCAGTTATTTCGGAGACATCATTCTTATATATATTTATTGGATATAATTCTGATTTGGTATAGTTTATTAAAAAACCTTATATCACACTAAAGTTTTCAATCTGTTGTATTGACACCTCCAAAGAGTGTTTGGAGTTTAGCAAATTAAAAATGGCGTCATCTGCAAAGAGACTTAATTTGGTGGTTTCAGAATAAACTTTTATTCCTTCAATTGCTGAATCCGCTCTTACAGCGTATGCCAAGGGTTCTAGGGATAAAGCAAATAAAATGGGGGAGAGGGGACAGCCCTGCCTCATGCCCCTCTGTAAATGCAATTCGTCTGATCTATATTGATTTATACTAATTTGTGTTACTGGGTCTTTATAAATTGCTTTGATAGCCTGAATGAATTTAGGACCAAAATTCATAAATGATAATAATTCCAGCAAATATCTTGGCTCAACCCTATCGAATGCTTTGTCAGCATCTACTGACAAAATAACAGATTTTAATTGGTTTTGCAAAATTCAATTATATTTAATGTTTTCCTTATATTGTTCGAAATATTACAACCTGGCATAAAGCCGGTCTGATCTTTATGTATATATTTAGTGATTAATTTGTTCAACCACAAAGCCAGTATTGAAAATATTTTAAAATCAGAATTCAAAATAGAAATTGGGCGATATGAAGTTGGGGCAAGTTTATCTTTCCCAGATTTATGAAGAACAATTACTTTTGCTTCTGCCCATGATCTAGGCGTTATTCCTGTCTCTAGGACATGATTGATAGTTTTTAAAAAGATGAACTTCTATTTCTGATATAAATTTTAAATTCTACCGGTAATCCGTCTCTGCCAGGTGTTTTATTATTTTTCATAGAAGCAATAGCTTTCAAAAGTTCCTGCGATGTAACTGGTTGAGCCAATAACTCTCTGTGCTCTTTTGAAATTTTATTATTATATTTAATTGATTGAAAATAATTTTTATTTATACTTGTCTCTAGGACATGATTGATATGTCATTCCTGTCTCTAGGACATGATTGATAGTTTTTAAAAGATGAACTTCTATTTCTGATATAAATTAAAAAAAAATCTACCAGTAGTCCGTCTCTGCCAGGTGTTTTATTATTTTTCATAGAAGCAATAGCTTTCAAAAGTTTCTGCGATGTAACTGGTTGATCCAAAAACTCTTTGTGCTCTTTTGAAAATTTATTATATTTAATTGATTGAAAATAATTTTGAATGTCTGTGCCACATAAATCTGTTGGAGTATAAAGTTTTGAATAAAAATCTAAAAAACCCAGAATTAATATTTTTAGGAGTTACTTGGATCTTACCTGATGAATCCTTAATGGCATAAATGAGGTGTGAGGATGCTTGTTGGGCTACTCTATTTTTCAATAGTTTAATAGATTTTGGTGTTTTAGTTATATACTTTTGCTTCAAAATTACTAATTGTTTTTGGATATAAGATGTTTCCAGCAATTCAAGCTTTTCCCTTTCCTGGTTTAGTTTTTTAACTGTGTTTGTTTTTTTAAGTGCTACCCCCCCCCCCCCCAAATTTCATGTGTCGAAGTTCTAATTTTTTTATATTTAATTGTAAGTCACCAATCATTTGTTGTCTGCCCTTTTTATAGGAGGATGCTCTGGATATCAAATGTCCTCTCATTACTACCTTGAAGGCATCCCAAATATTGGGTTGCGTGGCTTCACATTCTGAGTTGAATTTAAAGTATTCTACCATCTTTTCCTTGATTTCTTTACTAAATATTTCATCTTGTAGTAAAAGTTTATTTAAACACCAATTGGGACCTTTATTGTCATCTTGCCGTTTAGCTAATTTACATTCCACCCATGAGTGATCAGATAAGGAACAGGGGTCTATATCTGATGATGTAATATGGTGTATATAGCTCTTTGAGGTCAAAATATAATCTATACGGGTATATGTTTCATATCTGGGCGAAAAATAGTGTACTGTCGTAAACCAGGATTTAATTCTCTCCATACATCAACCAAATTAAAGAAATTCAACACTTTTTCTAGTTCTGTGGTTTTCCTTTTTTCCTGTCTTTGCTTGAGGGGATTGAATGATTTGTCTAATTTCAGATTAATAATATAATTTAAATCACAACTGATTAATATTTCACCATTTTTAAAAGACATTAACTGTTCCAGTGTGTCTTTGATAAAAGGAATTTGATCAGCGTTGGGTGAATAAATTGAAGCTATTGTCAGTGGTTTGCCACTGAGTTCCCCTTTAATAAAAATAAATCTTCCCCTAGGATCTAGCTTAGTAGCCATAACCTGAAAAGGAACATTTTTAGAAATTGCCGTCCCTCTGGATTTTTATGAGCCTGGAGCTTGATACTGTTGCCAAAACCAATTTGATCTTAAAACATGCTTACCCAAATTCTTTAAATGAGTTTCTTGAATGCATAAAATATTGATACGCTCTTTAAACCAATAGTTTGAGACCCTTCTTAATTTAATGTTGTTGTTTAAACCTCTGGCATTCCATGAGGCCATTTTATATAGTTGTGCCATTTTATAATTCACTGGTTTCCTGCACTTAAAAAATATATCATTTGTCCCACTTACTTGGTTGTCTTCCTGTACTTTCTCAGAACTCACAGGAGTTCGCTGGTAGGGTGCAGGCTCCTTTTCACTTTCACTTTCAGATTTTGAGTCAGCGTTTTGAAACTTTTTACACATGTTTTTACAGGCTTCCTCCGCTGCTTTCCGCACCCTATCAATCAGCAATTCTTTGAACTGTTCCAAGGTCAGTTGCCCAAATTCTGTGTTATTTAGGTCTATCAATACAATTTCCTTTGCTGGATTATCTTTGTTTTCCCCTGTCGTCACCATTTTCAGTCCTGTTACTCCGCTCCTTTTTGCAGCCATGTAAACATGCAAAGTTGGAAATATCCTAAGAGGGTCATTTTATTAGAGGTCTTCATCAGCTAATAGAAGAATACATACAAACGCATTCTCTTGCCTTTGTTGCTTAGAGCCAAAAATAAAAGTTTAAAAAGGGAGGTCATGGCTTGTGTAAGTTATGGCAGCCATGATTGCTCCTCCTCCTGCTTCTGCATCGGGACACAGCAGTCTTCCCCTGCTAACCAATGTTGCAGGGGGAGCGAGCAAGTCCCCTGCGCCTGTCCTCCCCCCAGGAGGTCCAGGTGGAGCCCAACACGATGCCAAAGTTCGGGAGGATCTCCAAAAGAAACAGGAAGGGCAGGGTGGCTTGGAAGTGATCCAAGACTCAGTGCCGCACCATTTTCCCTCTTCGTCTTCTGTTGTTCTTTTAACTTACTTGTGGTTGACCTTTTCACCTGTCCCTCAAAGCACTGTGACATATATACTCACAGATTGGGTAACAAGTAGCTTATTGCCCTACCTTGCTGGAAGGGGCCAAAAATTAAGAGGAAGTGGGACAAAAACTGCAGCAGAGCCTCAGAAAACTCTGGAAGTTTCATTGAGAACTGAGCTGTCTCTAACCAGTTAGCAAAAGTTAAGGTACATGTGCTAAAATAGCATGGAGTACATCAGCTTGCAGTTAACTCTCAAATAATACTGGATATATTTGCAGTTTTGCTTGTAGAAAACTAAGGCATTTGTAACTTTTAAATTCTGTAAATATGTCAAGTATTGTAATTTTATATGCTAAGTTATAAACCATGCATTTTGTGTTGTTAATGCCGAAAAAAATGATTTTAGTTTGATAGGACAGTATGGTAAATATTTCAGTTTAAAAAAAAATCCCAAGAGAAGAAAATTGGACAAAAAGTAGACTTATTCCTGTGGCTTCAACATTTCCAGGAAGGAATGATGTCCAGAGGAATCACAAGTTGGGAGTCCTTCACTTGCAGAAAGAGGTGAAAGTTCACTTCCTAAAGATTCCCCCATTTCTCCTTGGGGAAGAGCTATCTCTCTACCTTCCTATTTTTGACAGAGCTGCAGGGAGTTGAATAAGGATAAGTATATGAAATATCTATTTAGTCTAATAAAGAGGGAATTAGCAGCAGCATACCATAGCATGCCTGAAGGTGAGGGAGAAGTTATTTACAATGCTTTTAACAAAATTGTATTCAGAAGGTTGTGCTTGGAACCAGATCACTGTTGCAAATTGTATAGGGTAGCCCAGCTCCAATCATGAAAAACGTTTTTCGTGAGTTTGTAGCTAAGCTTTGAGATGTTTGATAAGTGATTGCAAGGTGCAAAAGTGGAGACCAAAGAAAGATTCCCCCATTTCTCCCTGGGGAAGAGCTATCTCTCTACCTTCCTATTTTTGACAGAGCTGCAGGGAGTTGAATAAGGATAAGTATATGAAATATCTATTTAGTCTAATAAAGAGGGAATTAGCAGCAGCATACCATAGCATGCCTGAAGGTGAGGGAGAAGTTATTTACAATGCTTTTAACAAAATTGTATTCAGAAGGTTGTGCTTGGAACCAGATCACTTTTGCAAATTGTATAGGGTAGCCCAGCTCCAATCATGAAAAACGTTTTTCGTGAGTTTGTAGCTAAGCTTTGAGATGTTTGATAAGTGATTGCAAGGTGGAAAAGTGGAGACCAAAGATACTTTCAGTGTTTAATAGTACTGGATCACTTTTATTTCTGCCTGCCAAAGGAGATAAAACATCTGTTAAAAAAATAAAGCACCAAAAGATGTGGCTGAAGCAGCTGACATTGCAGAGCAGTGATGTTAAGGGCTGAAATGGAGAGCTTCCCATTTTGGGAAGGAAGAAAAGGGATCCTTTAAAGAAGGCGGTTCCAAAAGGAAAGGGGGTCTTTTAAACCTGAGGAGAGCAAAAAAGCTTCACACTTGATCAATCCAGCCAATTTAGAACAAGAAAGAACATGCTACTGGTGTGATAAGCCCAGCAACATAAAGCCAAATTTCCCCAAGCTGTCAACATCCACTTCCAGGCTTGCCTATAAAGCATCCTCTGGTCAAAAGGCACCACAGAGAGTCATGCACAGCAATTTACACCGATAGAACTGGCAGAAAGCTTAAGATTTTACAGAAAGCCAGTGCTACTCAAGGACCAGTTTAGTTCTGGGGTTTGCCGATACTGGAGCCTCTGTTTCCCTTGTGCAGTCTGTTCTGGTGTTTCCCTCTGATCATAGTGTCTGGGCAGCCTGGCAAAAACCTTTTGAATATGGGTAGGGTATTAGAGGCTCTTAGTGGCTAGAGTACTACTGGAATGCAGGGGGGAAGTATGATTATGATTGCCTATGATTGTTTATTTTTTAATTTATTTAATTTATTTTTCACATTTACTTTTACATAAACAGGCTCAGGGCAGGCTACATCATGTAAATAAATACAATAAAATTTAAAACATATTATAAACATATAAAAGCAGTAGTTGCAGTTTGCTGTTGGGAGATTCCAGCCCATTGATGTCACTGGATCTGGGCAGTTATCAGTGAGTGGCTGACAGCAACCTCGGGAGGCCATGTGTGGATGCCTGCTGCCTCAGCCAAAGGCTTGGCAGAACAGCTCTATCTTGCAGGCCCTGCAGAATTGAGTAAGATCCCTCAGGGCCCTGATCTCAATAGGGAGCATGTTCCACCGGGTAGGAGCCAGGGCAGAGAAAGTTCTGGCCCTGGTTGAGGCCAGGCAGATGTCCATTGGGCAAAGGATCACCAGGAGATGTTGACTGTCAGAGTGCAGCGCTCTTTGAGGTATATACGCGAAGTGGTGGTCCCTTAGGTATGTTGGTCCCAGGCCGTATAGGGCTTTAAAGGTTATTGGATCCAGTACTCAACTGGTAACCAGTGCAGCTGACGAAGCACATGCCGAACGTGTGCCCACAGAGGTGTCAACGTCAGCCGGCGCGCCGCCACATTTTGCACCAGGTGTAATTTCTGGATCAGCTTCTTGCGTAGTGCAAGTTGCAGTAATCAAGCTTGGAAGTGACCATTGCATGGGTCACTGTAGCTAGGGCCTGGGGGGAGAGATAGGGCTTCAGTAGCCTGATCTACCTAAGATAGAAGAGGGAGAGATAGGGCTTCGGTAGCCTGATCTACCTAAGATGGAAGGATACAGATCTGGCGACTACAGCCACCTGGGCCTCCATAGACAAGGAGGCATCTAGTCTTATTCCCAGGCTCCTCACTGACTGGGCCAGTACCAAAGGTGCCCCTTCCAGTGTGGGAAGCCTGGTGGTGCCCACCTCCATACCCTGGCCCAGGTACAGGACCTCTGTCTTCGATGGATTTTACTTAATTTGGCTCTGCCACAACCATCCAGCCACAGCGTCCAAAGCCTCAGCCAGATTTCCAGGGATGGAGGACGAATGGCTGTCCATTAACAGATAGAGCTGAGTGTCATCAGCATACTGATGATTATAGGAAGGGATGTTGCAGTTTTCAGTTATTGCTATTAATGTAGTCACTAGAAGCCAAAGCTGTTGAGGCTGTTGCTACTGAGATAGAGACCCAGCCCTATTTTTTATAAAAGTTTTGATCAGGGGGAAAAAAGTGTTTCCTGGCAGCATGTTTTAAAAAGTTAAGTAATTTAAAAATAAGTACTTACAGTAGCTCTAGCCATTCATGTCACAAGTTGCAGTTTATTTAGGTGACGTGTTCTGAAACTGTGAACCCCTAGCTGGAAACAGAAATCTTGTGGGAAAATTGAAATGTGTGATACCTATCAAACCTAAACTTATTTTACTTCTTTATCATAAAATGCATAACTTATAGCACCATATAAAGTGTAATTTTTGGCATATTTATAAAATTTAAAAGTATAAATTTTTTACTTTACAAGAAAAATTGTGAATATACTCAATACCAGAAAGAGTGGATGTGAGATAAAGAGATGCATATTGCTGCATCTTATAAAAACAGAAATACAAATGTTGTAATAAAGAAGTGAATTATTTAGGCAGAAATAGACTTATACATCCACAATAGAACTGGCAGCATGTTTGGATGTAGTATATAATTTTTTCTACAACCCCCCCAACAAAAATGGGAAAGTGTTAGTTTTTTCTCCGAATTGTTCCAGTTTATTTCCAGACCTCCACAGCTCTACATTTGAACTTGTAGGACTACCCCCACAGTACGTATCAGATTCTAAAGGCACATTTACAAGGAGGGTTTTTTTGTTTTTGTTTTGGTGAGATTGAGATGTTCATCCCTTGTGAGTTAACACATGCTTCCCTCTTACTGAATACCCAACTTTCTGTACTGCAGATGCGATGACTGCTGTTGAGGGCCATGCTATTCTATATGACCTTATATATTATGTCAGTGAAGGGGATTTTAGTAGAATTTTACTCTTACCCTTAAAGATCTTCTGGCTAGGGTTGCCATTCCCCAGTTGGGAGCAGGGCTGACTTACTTAGCAAGGTACTCCAGTTTGTTGGAAATGACCTCAATGTTAGCCGTATCCAGAGACAATACTCCAATTCCAAACTGTCCGGACATATCGCTCTTCATCCTATCTCATCTACCCTTTGGATACCACATACCAGTCCATGTTCTCCACCCTTCCCTCCTGGGGCCCAAATGGGGAGCACATCGTAGGTAACATTAAGCCTTTTGAAAAACACTTTCACTTCCTTCAAGGAAGTAAGAGGTTGCAGCATTAATTGTTCTGGTTGGTCCAGTTTTATCACAAGATCCTATAAGTGGATTAGCCATTTGCTGTACCTCTGTTAAACTTCGAATCACTGTGCTGAATTGAAATAGAATTAAACTTGTTCTGTCCACGCTAAATATATAGTTTACTATAGTAATAGTAGCTAACCTGTAAGACTAGACATGGACAGAGGCATCCCTCCACAATGTGCTGCCTGAACAGGAACCACCCAGTCACAGTGTGCTGCCTGAATGGGAACCACCCAGTCTACTGGTCTTAACTTATTAAGATCATTTCCTTTAATATTCCACTACCTTGTTGTCACCTATTTACATATGGTTCTGGAGTATAAGTGCCAGATGGTGAAATCACTGTAAAAGCCAAGTCATCAGTGGGTTCGTGGTCCCAACAGCAGTCAGCAGATGTAGGAAAAAGGCAGGATTCGAAGAAGTAGCTGACAGAACTAAAACACTGCAAAGTCTACCACAAAAGAAATAAAATCCAGGGTCCAGAATCAGAGGATTAGCCTCCTCAGAGACGCAAAATATTTATGTCCATTGGAGTGCCATCCAATCTTGTTCATAGCAGAACTGTACATGTTCCAAGGTGGTGATTCGGATACAATTTATGTGGCCCATCTAGGGGCAGTTGGCATGCAAGGACAATGGAAAGGGTTGCACTTTCTTCCTTTGGCTAAGGGTTAAGTATGTACTGATGTGGCAGGGAAGAGTGCAGCTCAAGTCAGGGAGGGCAGTTTGTTTGGTAGAACAAGTCCACCGATCTGCAGGTTTCTGGGGGTATACTTCTTTCACACTTCCACAGGAACCGTCAGGAACATCAGTATCATTCTTTTGGAGTTCTTCTAAAGAGGGTCAGAATAAGGGTGGTGAATGGATCCCTCCCTTTCCCACCCTCCTTGGTATCCCTTGATCCTATGGGTTCAGTAAAGTCCAGGCTACCTGCGCCATCCCTGTCATGGGTTGGGGCCCCAAGTACCAGTGCTGTGTAGTGAACTGAATGAGGTTGCCATGTCCCAGAGAACTGTAAGCTGTTGTGGATCTTCAAGACATTCCAAGATCATCATCCTGAGATGTTCAATGCTTGTTTCTAAACATGCACACACAGAGTGGAGGTGAAAGAAGCCACAAAAAAGGGAGGTTCCCTTCCATACTAGAGGGGGGAATGCAGTCCTTCCCCCAACACCTTAGCCAGTACATTTATAGCTAGTCAAACCCAGGGATTTATTATCATTTGACTTCCTGGAACTCTCCCACTTTGGTCTTCACACATGTTATGTTCTGAGGGCAACCGCACACGCGGTCGCCCTTACACGTGGCCATGCAAACTAACCTAGCTTCGTATCCTGAGACAATAGAAGGAGAATCCTAGAACCAGCTTATTAGCTTGTCCGGATCCTCAAGGGAGGGAACCTATAGTTGCAGTAACACTGTAAATAATCCTATCACAGGTGTGGGTGCGTGTTGGGGTGTGGTTTGTACACCCAGAGGTCCAGAGAATCAGCCGCCGATTTCTTAGCCGACATTAGCAATCAATTGTGAGTTCCTGGCCATCGAGGACACCCTCCTGAACCAGTTCGTCTGGGGGGTCCGGGAACCGAAACTGCGAAGGAAGCGCGTCAGCCTGGAGAACATCAAGCTCAACAAGGCACTCCGGGCTGCCACCACTTTTCAGAAATCCCAATGGGATTGTCAGGCCACCACCGCACACCATGCCATCACCACCCAAGACTTCGACGTCTCGGACAACGAGGACGCTTACCAGGTACGACACCCAGCTCGGCCTGATGTTCACAACTCAACCGCTCCAGCCACATGACCCTCTGCGCAAGCACCTGGCAAGACCAGCGCTTCTACGCCATGTGCCAGCTGCGGGGAAGACCACGAGCGCCGATCCTGCCGGTTTCGTGATGCAATCTGCCGAACCTGTGGTAAAGTCAGCCATCTTGCACGTGTCTGCCGCTCCTGGGGAACTCGCCGGAGGCTAACCGCACACCAGGAAGCAACAGACCTTCACACCCTGACCGTCAGCCACCACCAGCATCAGGTAATGAATTTGCCCCCGACACCCCTAACTGTGGTGATAGAGTAAAATGGAAAATTGGACACTGTAAAATGGAATTGGACACTGAGTCTTCATTCTCTATCATTTCGGCGGAGACCCTGCAGAGGCTCTGCCTGAGGGGGGGGGACCCCTCCTGAAAAAACTGTTCAGGGTACAATGTAAGGACTTCAACGGGTTGTTGGACTTGCTGGTGGTGGAAGGAAGGCTCACGAGCCTACTGGGATTTTCTTGGTTTGGGGCCCTGGGGTTTGGAGTAACAGGGGTGAACCAGGTGCGGCTGCAGGACTTTAACGCAGTCTGTGATGAATTTCCAATGGCACACATGGCCGCTACACCAGTCCCCCAGTTGCACTTGATTTAAACCCCACTGTACGGCCCATCAGAATGAGAGCCAGGTGGCCCCCGTTTGCGTTGCGGCCCAAGATCGAGGCAGAATTAGACCACCTGGTAGCACAGGGGGTGCTAGAACCCGTACCGCATGCTCGGTGGGAAACACCCATAGTCACCCCAGTTAAGTCAAATGGTGACATCAGGATTTGCATGGACTATAAATGCACACTTAATAAAGCGCTGCAGGACTGTCTCCTCAAAGGTATCCCTGGAGTCGAACCGTTTTTTGATGATGTTTTGATCGCTGTGCCCAACTTGGCGACCTTCACAGTATGGCTCCAGACGGTGCTCAAGCGCTTCAGCAATGCAAGGCTAAAGGTGAAATGGGAGAAGTGTCTCTTGGGGGTGCCACGGGTGGAATTTCTGGGGTTTGCAGTTGACTCTCAGGGCATCCACCCCACCCCAGACAAGATCCGCACCATCATGGATGCTCCTGCTCCCTCCTCCAAAGCCAAACTGCTATGCCTCTTTCCTGCCCCACAAGGCCGCAGTTACGGAACCTCTCCACCAGCTCCTGGACAAGAATGCTTCGTGGTCCTGGGGTACCAAGCATGCTGCCGCCTTCCAGGTAGTGAAGGAACTGTTGTCCTCCAATGCGGTCCTTGCCCATTTCGATGAGATCCTTCCAGTAATTCTGGCTTGCGCTGCCTCCCCGTATGGGGTGGGGGCACAAATTGGCCGATGGCCACGAAGTTCCAATCACGTACTATTCCCGCACCCTCTTCGCAGCCGAGCGCAACTATGTGCAAATTGACAAAGAGGCCTTGGCAATCATGGCTGGTGTAAAAAAAAATCCATTACTACCTGTACGGCTGGCCCTTCACCGTGGTCTCGGACCACAAGCCACTGCTGGGCTTCCTGCCCCCGGACCACCAGACCCCACCAATGCTGTCTCCCTGAGTACTCCGCTGGTCCATCTGTCTAGCCGGATGCCAGTATACGCTTGTTCATCGCCCCGGAAAAGTAATGGGCCATGCAGACCCGCTGAGCTGTCTCCCCCTGCCGTCATGCAACCCCGATCCGGCCCCTGTGCACCATGTTGCTCTGCTGGAAGACCTGCCTGACTGCCCAGTCCAGGTCTCTGAGGTCGTGAGGCACAGCAGCCAGGATTGCATCCTCTCCCGGGTCTTGGACTGGGTGGTGAGGGGGTGGCCCACCGGTCCAGTGGGACCAGAGTTTACAGCATTCTTGTCCCGTAGGAACGAACTGTCGTCGCACAAGGGGTGCCTGCTCTGGGGCAGCCGGGTAGTGGTGCCCGTACCTCTGCGAAATCGAGTAATCGCAGCCCTGCATGAAAATCACCCGGGAATTGTAAGGATGAAAGCCGTGGCCCGGAGTTATGTGTGGTGGCCAGGTCTTGACAGTGAAATTGAGGACAAGGTGAAGCGGTGCCAGACATGCCAGGAGTCATGGCCGGAGCCATCGAGGGCGCCAGTGTGGCCATGGGAGTCTTCGCACAAACCCTGGGCTAGGCTCCGTCTGGACTTCGTGGGGCCCTTCCAGGGACAATTTTCTTTATCTTGGTTGATGCGTACACCAAGTGGTTGAAGGTGGTCTCAGTGCCCTCCATGTCATCACGTTCAGCCATCCGTGCAATGTGGCGGATCTTTAGTACACACGGGATACTGGACTCCCTAGTGACAGACAACAGCACGGCCTTCACCTCCACAGAGTTCCAGGAGTTCGTGTAGTATTACGGGATCTGGCACATCCGCTCGGCTCCTTTTCACCCCGCCACCAACGGCCAAGCTGCATGGTCCGGACTATGAAAGACTTCCTGTGTCGCATGGACCATGGGGACTGGGACTACAAACTGGCAGCTTTCCTATTTAGCCAGCGAATGACACCCCACTCCACCACGGGCTGCAGCCCAGTGGAGCTACTCATGGGATGGCGCCCTACCTCCCAGCTAGACCGCCTCCATCCAGATAGAGCCCCGGAGCACAGCGCGGCCATAGAGGAGCAGGAAGCTTCCCGAGGGTTCTTCCTGTTGTAAAATAGTCAAAAGTATTTAAAATACTCAGAGTATCAATGGATCTTGCTCTATTGGAAAGAAGAGATTTCTTTGCATTTTAAAACCTTTATTTCTAAGGGTAAAAGGTATACAGGAAGCCTACAAAATAACAAACTCCTAAGAGCTACATTTTCTAAGCTGCTTACAGCTCAAATCATGGTTACACACTACACACAGATAATGGAGAATCTGTCCTTCTTCTGAACCCCTAGAAAGGAAGTCACTGAAAACAAACAACCAATCTGTATCACACCTTTTCCCAGGCTAATCCCCCATTGGCTCTGTGCCAGGTTTCCCTTCCAGGTCAGTCCAAACAATAGCAATACTAGGTAAACAAGTTAACCCTATAATGACTGGATTATGAGACCTTGTAAACACATCATTTCCAACACTCCCCAGGAGACCCTGTGTATGCCCGTAATTATGCCCGAGGCCCCGCCTGGGTTCCAGCCAAGGTAGTCTGGGTGACAGTGCCACGCTCGTACGAGGTGTCCAGCGTGGATGGCCAGCTGCTGCGATGCCATATAGACCACCCACACCGCTGCATCCTTCCAGCTGTTCCAGATGTATCCGAAGAGAGCAAGGACGACTATCGGAGCCCAGAGGAGCTGAATGTATCTGCTCCACCCCAGCTACAGTCAAGTGCTTTGATGGAGAGAGACGTCAGCAGCAACCCGGAGCTGGCCCGCAGCCAGGACCCCTGCAGCATGCCTGCCCCAGCAGAACCTCTGTTGCCCTCCCCAGAAAACACAGGAGCGGCACTGGACAGCATGGCCCCGGCCCCCGAAGCACGCCACTCAACGCAGGAATGACAGAGACCCACATACCTAAAGGACTATGTTTGCTAGGGGGGATCCGAACTATGGAGGGAGGGGTGTTGTGTTCTAAGGGCGACCGCACACGCGGTCTAACCTAGCTTTGCATCCTGAGACAATAGAAGGAGGATCCTAGAGCTAGCCTACCGGCTCATCCGGATCCTCAAGGGAACCTATGGTTGTGGTAACACTGTAAATAATCCTATCACGGGCGTGTGTGTGCGTGTGTGTTGGGGTGGGGTTTGTACTTGTATTTAAAGCGGGCCTCTGACTGGCTTCTGTATCTCCAGTTTACTCTTTTACTATGAGCTGAAATCACTACGCTATGCCTCAGTGCTTTATAGCATACAACACGCACACCGAGCTGTGATCTCCGATTCATTCACAGAAATTTAAAGAGACATGTTTGGGTTTCTTTTTTCACCTCAAGGGGAGGGGTCTTCCTTCAATAAAGGATTTGGTCTCCTATACTTTGCAAACACTAATGGCTACCCTATGTCTGAAAAGCAGCTGGGATGACTAAAACCGAATTGTTAATCACAGAGATTATTTGTTCCCCTCACACTCGCTGCTTCTCTCCTCTCCTCCCCTTTCCTTTCCTCTCTTGGGAAGCTACATTGATGTGGCAGAATTGATGGGTGGAAACAATAATCAAGGGTTCACAGATGCATTAGACCAGAGGTGTTGAACTCATTTGTTACTAGGGCCAGATCTAACATAAATATTACTTTGTTGGGCCAGACCATGTGTGCCATAAAATGTAACACAAGGTACCGGAGATATAAACTTTATAAAGATGATTTCAGATGCCAAATGGCAATAGCAGGCGTGATTGGATTAGGTGTGATATGCAGAAGGGTGGAGATATCAATATTAGTGTGATATACAGAGGCATGGAGATATCAGCATTGGTAATGCTGATATCTCCAGGTCTCAATCTGGTACAGGAGTTTTCAGTCCAGGAGGATGCAAAGAATAAATGGAAATAAGTCTGAAGAAGTGAGCAATGACTCACAAAAGCACATACCCTACCACAATTTTGTTAGTCTTTAAAGGTGCTACTGGACTCTTACTCTTTCTACCACTATTAGAAACCACAACATTCAAAAACCCGTATGGGAACATTTTAACCTTCCAGGGCATTCAGTTCCTGACCTAAGAGAAGCAGTTCTCTGACAAAGGAATTTCAAAGGGAGATTAGAAAGAGAGACTGCTGAATTGCAACTGATCATGAAGCCCAAGACAATGCAAACTCCTGGACTGAACTGAGACCTAGGTTCCTTCTCTTATTATCAATGCCTGCTCTGGTCTTTTGGCATCTCTCCAAGATATAAGGACAGATGGATTCACACTCCAGCTGTATCTATGGAAGTGAGCAGTGATTCATGAAAGCTCATGCCCTGCCACAAATGTTATTAGTCATTAAGGTGCTGCTGTACCCTTCCTCCCTTTCACTAATACGGAATGCAAGCTATGCTGTTAGGTTTCTCTCCCCCATTTGTTAGAAATGGAAAGGGGGATCTCTACAAGTGTCATGGGGTGGACTCTGTCTCTCTCTCTGATACCTGGAATAAAACTATTCTCCCCTCATACCTGGAATAAAACGTTTTTGGGTCTAAACACAGGACTCTTGGGTCTAAACACAGGACTCTTCCTCCCTCCAATAAAATGGTAAAGGTTCCCTTGCTCGAAAGCCAGTCGAATCCGACTCTAGGGTTGTGGTGCTCATCTCCGTTTCAAAATGTTTTTGGGTCTAAACACAGGACTCTCTCTCACTGGCTGGCTGGCTCCCTCCCTGGTCTTCTGAAAAGTCCCACGAGATAAATCCATTTTCCCCCTCTCTGTGTCTCTCTTCCTCCCCCTCCCTCCCTGGAGGGGGAGAGGGAAGGAGCCCTCAGCCAATGGAGGAAAGGCTTTCTTTCTCTCGAAGCAGGAAATAGGAGACTGGGGGGAAGCTGCGGCGGCATTACAAACAGGAACCAGAAAGCAGCATAGATTAGACCACAGAGACCGATGGATTACTGACTTTTAAAACAGAGAAGCGCCACGCTGCATTTTGTGAAGGGCTTTTGTAGGAATCTGTGTCTTTTAAAGCCACATGGCTCCATGCCTGGTCACTCCCCTTTAGGTGAGGAACCCAGTAGATAAAGGGGAACTGTCCCCTCTCCCTCCAACTCTCAGCCTCACTTTGTGAGGCTCTCTCTGTTGCTGAGGAGAGCAGAGGTGCAGAGCCACCGGTTGAGCAGAAAGTGGGTGGGAGAGAGCGCATGATTCACTTATTCAAAACATTGCCACCTGCTTCCGTCATCTCGGAAACACCTTCCTATCTCTTCATTGATTTCTGACACCCTCCTTTGTGGGCATCCTAATGCTCCACTGTACCTGGGAAGTGTCTTTCAGAAAGGAGTGTTCCACCTTACCAGCTGCAGTTCCCACGTTCCTAGCTGCCGGATGAGCAGAAAGCGGGGGGGGGGGGGGGACCCACTGTTGGGCAACCCTAGTGAGTTCCCTCCCATAGGTCTGGGCTGAGCGGGAGGGCAGGGCCTCTCCAGAGAAAGCACCCCGTGCATAGAGAGGAGATAATTGATGTGCATTTTCACAGGTAAGCATGCTAATGGGAACCCTGCTCATAAGACATACTTATTTTGAACAGTATAACATCCTGTTTTGTTAAAGTTGCTTTTACTTTATATATCAACTTTATGTTTTGTTATTAATGTTATAAAGATTACATCTGAGTTGCAGGGAACAAAATTTCTTTGTTTTCTTTGCTGACATGGTGGCATTCAGCTCCCTGGAGTGCACATTTTAGCTTGGATATTTCCTCATAGAAGGAGCTTGCCTTCAGTTTATTTTTACTTTGTCTGTCTTCATTGCATCAGTGAGTAAGCCGTAGGAACAGTAATTCCATCAAAATAAAAACAAGAAATTTGCACATATTTTTCTGGGGAAAATTACAACACATAACAATCATTTAAAATGTCTCAAAATAAAACCAGCTTACAGTCCAAATAGTTAACTGACCCAGAGTGGAGCACTTGGCGTGCAGGTCAGCCATACTTCCATCAGCGTGCCTCATTGTCATCTTTATGACAACGGCAACAGATGTCGCCATCTGGAAAGTAATGAATTTATCCCTATCTGCCAGTAGTTGTAGTAATGATCTGGCCTTCCTGGGAAATGAGAAATAATGGTCCTCAAAAATCTTTTATGCTCAGCCTCAAATCACAGGCAACAGAAAATGACATGGGGTAAATCCTTGATGGACCTGCAGTCACAGGAGCAGACTCTTTCAGTGTATGGAATGCTATTGAAGCAGCCTTCTAAAACTGCAAGCGGTAGAATACCTAGGCGTGCCTTAATGAAAACCTTTCTGTACTCGTAATTCATTACATCAGTAAAGTATGCTGGAAGAGGCAGGGGAGAAGGAAGTAATTGCCTTTAAAGGATAGTTGTTTTCAAGATGGCTACTAATCCAATATCGGTTTGAGTACTGTGGTCTGGCAATGCGTACTGGATGGGATTGTGCTCCCCTTGAAAGAACAGGTACATAACTTGGGGGTGCTCTTGAACCCAGGGCTACTGCTGGATAAGCAGGTGGCAGCTGTGGCCAGAAGTGCCTTTTACCAGTACAAAATTGTGCATGCCCTGGGTACATCTAGATTAGAATACTGTGATGTACTCTACATGGGGCTGCAGTCAGGATGTTGGTTGGGTCATAGGTACCATATCATTCCAGTTTTGGTCCATCTATACTGGCTTCCAATCTGTTTCTGGACACAATTCAAAATGCTGGTGTTGACCTTTAAAGCCCTACCTGGCTTAGGACCAGCAACCTGAAGGACCTATTCCCTTATGAACCTGTCCTGTCATTTCCCAAGGTTCTGTTTTGAGTGCCCCTGCCTTCTGAGATTGGGTGGGTGGCAATCTGGGAGAGGGGGGCTGACTTGGTTGTGGCATCAAAACTCTGGAATTCACTCCCTTCTGTTGCTATCTTCTGCCAGCAGGTGAAGATTTTTTTGTTTAGTCTGGTGATTTGTTAGTGAGTCCTCCTGCCCACCATATATTTTAATTGCTATTTTTATGTTTGTTTTATGTATGTGTAGCTTGGTTTTAATTGTTTTAATGATGTGCTTTTGCTTAGTTTTAATGATTTTAAGATGTGTTTTCATTATATTTTTAACCTTATATATGTTTTTAAGCTATGTATGTTTTTAACCTTGGTAGCCCTGATCTGGGCAGAAAGGTGTGGTATAAATTTTCTAATTAAATGCTTGCTATGATTGTTGAACCACAAACACTTCATGTTTCCCATATACTTTGGTGACATGCCAAGTTAGCATACTACTAAGAGATTCTCTGTATTTTTTGAAAAGAATTTAAGATAAACAGTTTAGGATTTTTGGAATAATCTTAGCCACTGATCTAAAAATGTCCTTCTATTAGATGGATGATGAATTTATAGGTTACTTTTGAAAGACAACGGGTCAATGCATAGGGTTGGAAACTAAGCCTTACTCCTGTTTGCACCCCTCTTCTTTCATTGTGGAGGTGGTCTTCATCTGTACTGCAGTTCTTCTGGCAGAATGTACTTTTCAGCTCATTGTCAGATGCTAGTTTTATGTGAGTATAAGCTCCTACAGCCAGATGAGTGTTCTGTGTAGCTAAGGATTGTCTCCACAGTGGAAAAGAGTACAACACTAGTAGAAGCAGTGCTTAGGATCGAGATAATAACTATCTGTTTCGTTTTATAGGATATTTTAATTGTTTTGCTGTTGGCTGCCTTAAAACTATATGGGAAAATATATAAAGATCTATAGCTATTTAGAAAATGTTCTAGAAGTAACACATGATGAGAATTTGGACTGAATGAGAACTATACTATACTTTTCTACTACCCTTTTTCCAAGGTCTTCCTTGGTGACATAGATGGTTTTCCTTTCCTCATGTTATCCTTACAACTGTCCTATGAGGTATGGTTTTTTTTATACCATTCCATCTTGTCAGTGTCAGTTTGATGTACTAGAACTTGAATTACCCATATGCATATGCTCTGATTCATTTTCTCTGTGGGTGCACACTGGCTGATTACACATAATTAAAATTATTTGAGGAACAAATAGTGATGTAAAATGGGGGGGGGGGTTGGTTTCGCAAAAGTAAAAGTGAAGCATTTTAGATTTTTTTCCTCCTTCCTGTATATTTATAATTCATGGTATATGAATAAAAAATGTGCTGTTAAGTCAATTAACCTAGTCCTGAAAATAAGATGTAGGCTTGTTGTATCTACCATTTATATGGTAAAAAGTGGCTATTTATATATAGAATGTGAGATGATAAAACACAGGTTTTCTTCCATTGTGTAGTCTTTTCTTCCCTTAAGTTAACCCAGTATAATTAATTTACTTGTTATGAAGCTTCTGTAGAAGCTGTTTGTTCATTATTAAATGATTAAAATGATATTAGTGTTTGGCACATAAATCGCTACAATTTTGTTTTCTTGTTGAATAAGCTACACATGAGAAATGTCAATGGAGGCTCCAAGAGAAGTAGGAGTGTGGCGGCAAACCCGAGCTCTTTTGTATAAGAACTATCTTGTTAAATGGAGGACTAAGAAGAGTAGCAGTCAGGTGAGTTAATCCACACTATGCTGGTGTTTATCAGTATGCGAGCAAATAGGAGGAGGGATCTGGGTCTAAATCAGTCTTTACGAAGAAGTTTGCTTAATTGAAGGAGGACATGCAAGTTGCAAACTGTTGCAGTTATCCGATTTATTCTTTATCAAGCTGTTAGGTAAAGCAGAGAACAGCAAAAATGATGTTTCCTGAGCACTTCCTTTCTTTATCTCTTTGGTGTTCAGTTAGCTATGTTGCTTTAACAGCTTGAGAAGCTGTTGAAAGGGGGGATGGGTGGAGGAGGGGAGTGCCTGCTCTGCCCCACCTTTTCCTAAAGACCCCAGTGGGTAGTTATTTGCATAACTTTGGAACACCAGTTGCTTGGACTACTTCACATGCATATCCAAAGTTATGTGAATTCCTCTGTTTATTTAATGTTATATGTAAATATTAATGACTATGGTGTTTGAACAGTGTAACAATATTTATGTGACTTTAATATACTGACAGTGCAGTCCTGTGCAGCTACTCCAGTCAAAGCCCATTGAAATCAATGGTCTTAAATTAGAATAACTCAGCATAAGACTGGAAAGTATTTAAATGGATAAGAGACTCTACAGTACAGAGTTTTAATCAATGTCTAGCAATAAAAAAATAGGTCCTCATTGTTATTAGCCAGAGGATAGATATTTGTTAACATACATATTAACCTCTTCAAGAATATTGATAACCCGATGTTGGAAAATGGATAAAACCCCATCTAGAGAAGAAATAGCGTTAAAATTGTTAGATGCGGCAGAAATTGATAAGTTAACCATATTAATCCAATGGAAAGGATGAAACGTTATTCCTAAAAAGATGGACTAGAGTGTATAAATGGGAAAATAACTATGTATAGAAGACTCCGAATATATGAACTAATTGCTCATGTATTTGTTTATTTAGCGTGAAACAACTTTATAAATAAAATATTTTTAAAAAATAGGTCCTCATGTATGCTTAAAAGCATTTCTGATCATTGCCAGAGGTCTGTTCATCAGTTTTCTTCCTGGGCAGCAGCCTACTATTCCAGAGGGCACAATGTTTAAGCAGAGTTGCCTCTTGCATTGTTAATAGTACAAATGTGCTTTAATAAAAATTGCAGAACTTATTTATATATGCCTTGATGTTATGCTGTCATCCAGTTTGTCATGTATATTTCAAATGTATTGTCTTTAGTGGGCTAGCTGTAGAAGTGCAGCTTTAGATAGCTTTTTCTTACTGTTATCAATGCTAACGTGTATACTTCCTTTGTAGGAAGTTCTGCTTCCGATTTTCTTTTTATTTTGGCTAATATTAATGAGCATGATGTATCCAAGCAAGAAATATGATGAGGTTACAGATAATGATCTTGGTTCTGTGGCTTACTCAAAAATGTCCAAGTTTATCGTTGGCTACACTCCAGTGACTGAGTTCACAAGAAAAATCATGACAAAAATGTCTTCAGAATGCTTCCAAGAAGGTATGTGAACCTTAATGCTACTCAGTTCTTTACGGAATTTGTCTTTTCAAAAATTTTCCCTTGTATTTGTCTGGAAGTTACGACCATCAGACTGGCTCAGCACACTTTTGGTGTCTTTGTGAACCAGAACTTCTCTTTTTGTAAAGGCTAAAATTTTAAAGTTATTGGCATTCCTTCAGATTTTGGCAGTACTGATCATGCAAGGACACTGAATGCCTCTTACATCCATCTCAGCAATATATAAGGGTCTGAGCAAAAAGAGTTCCCTCTTATCTAAGCAGCCAACATGCCTCTCACTTGTGATGTGATTAAAAATCCTCTCCCCTGGGTAAGAACAGTGTTCCATCTGTCTTTGCTGTTAGGCAGGTGCTCTATGCTAGAAGAATTCATCTTCCTGTTGTACTGTCCTCCTTTTGCTGCAGGCCAAGAAGAGAAAGTCTTCAGTGACAGTCCAGTTTACTGCCTTAGCCATGTGAACAAGCCACTTGGCATTTGTCCCTTCAATTAAAAATATTTTTCAAGAGTTGATATTTTTTGAATTGAAGAAACTTGTACCTTATGCAAGATGTGGAACACTGATCTGTAGAATTTCATTGTTTAAGAAAAGAAAGAGGGAAAGAATCTCTCATGCTTTGCTTCTCACATAGGTTTGACTTCACTGTGCTTTATTGTCGATAAATTCAGGGGTTCCAGTCCAGCTGCAGAACTAGAGATACCGTAACCAGCATACATATATGAATAGAGATGTATTCTAGTTTGGGCAAACAAATGAGGAGAGCAGCTATATATAGTATTGTACCACTGTTGATAGAGATGAGAGTAATTGGGGGTAATTTGAATCTTTTGCAGGAATCATTACAGAAGAATTTTTCACTGAGCAAGAAATGCAAAAGGCTAGTCTTCATAAACCTCCAAATTTTGTGGGGGCAGTTTTTAAGGATTCCATGTCCTACCATCTCAGATTTCCTCCTACTGTGATTCCATTATCTGTGAGTTATGTAGACTCAAGAGGTAAGAATACGTGTGTATATTCTAAGAACTTAATTTAGAAAGTTGCGCTTGTTTTGCAAGTTCACGATGAAGACTTGAAGAATTTATTACCAAAATAAAACAGTCTATTAGAAATAGACAGGACGGTTTCCCATATTCTTTAAGCTTATGCAAAGTGTTTGCAGGTTGCTTTCAGATTTTAAGCATACCTGCATTTTTTACATCAGGAAATGAATATAAAAACTTTGAGGTTTTAAAGCCAGATTAGATAAAATTCCTGTTAATTGCAACTGCCTGGATTATGTGAGTGGGTGAGGAATTAAATAGGGATCCTGACACTGATGAAGAGAAGTCTACAACACTTTCCTTCCATGCTGTTTTCCTAATTTGATCCCCTCCCCACCGCATTGCTGTTTGCCCTCATAGGGAAAGCATATAGGAAAACTGATTACAAACCTTCAGTGTCTCATTTAGTTGTACCCTCAATTTCAGTCATAGGAGTGACTTGCAGAAGCAAGCTTTTTAAAAGTTCAGCATGCATTTGTAGTGTGTTGCTGCTTATTGTTACTTGCTTTGCTGATTGTGTATTTATTGAATGCAATTTTATGAAGCTGCTTTGAGTGTCTTTTAGGTAGGACAATAGATTATTTTGTATTGATCGTATAATCTGTAATCACAGTGTCGTAATTCAGAATCCAAAGACATCAACAAATTCACAATTCACAAAGCTCCGACTGGCAACCAGCCCCTTCCTAACATTACTGAGACTTCTAAAGGACATCTGAACAATAGGGGAGGGGAGTTCAAGAGCCAGAAGTTGATCCTAGAGAAAAATGCTATACCCAAGCACATACTAAGCCAGAGCCTAATAAACCATTTAAGGTGTGTGCCTCAACCCCAGCCAAGGCTTGGTTTAGGGATTTGGTGTCATTATCAAGCAGGAGAAAGAAGCCTTACCCCCAGTGGCTTATCCTGGCCAGAATCAACAGTGGGAGTGAAAGGATCTTTGGGGGGGGGGGGATCAGATTCTTATTGCAAGAACTTAATTTTTTTTTTTATTGGACTTTTACCCCGCCCTCCCTTAGTGCTTTTGAATAGGTAATGAACAAAATATGTTCATTTTAAAAATAACATTACTTGATTTTCTATAGCTAGTTGTTCAGGCCCTTCCAATATGTGTGAAGCTGAAAAGTACTTACGCTCTGGATTTACAACTCTACAGATGTGTCTTGATGCCGCAATTATACAGGTAAATGGAATAATCAGAATGTGAAAAAAACTGAATAATCACAATTTGCTTTGCTTGAAATAGTAATCAGATAGACTTTTCTTCTGTTTTAAAAAGACTTTGCAAACAAATGCCAGTAAATGTTTTCTTTGTGATGAAATATTCTGTGGTTTCCATAACATTACCCATGCACCCATTAACTGGATGTACAATATTTTTGTTACCATTCTGTACCGGTTTGGCACTGCATACACACCCCAAGACCTGTAGCCAATTTTGTGTATATCCAATGTATATTTATTCTCCATATGTCAAAAATACACATTTAACTATTATGACCTCTGGTGATGACTATGTGAAATACTACCAGAACTCCCTCTAGGTATCTAAAGTTTGAGCTGACTGTAGAAGTAATGATAGTTCCCTTTATGTTCTAGCATCTTGGTTATAGGCAATTAATTGTTTATTTATATTTTACTTTATGTCTGTTCTGCCTTCCTCGCTGAGACTCCAGGCAGATGACACTGTGTAAATCAATGCTATTATTAGGATGAGCCATCTAATAGGATGAGACATCTAATAGGCAGTAGGATTACAGATATTGTGTTACACATATATTTAACAATGCAGAAAATGATATTATTAAAGTAAGAAATATAGCTGTGACAGCAAGACAACAGATGCGGCAAACAGATAATAATACTGTAGGCAATAGCATAGTCCACAGTTCCTTTCCCTTTATAAAGCACCCTCTTCTACCATTTATTCTGTTATTTTACTAGTTATTAATAATCATGCCATCAGTCACTCTGTTGCTCATTCCAAAACTCTAAGAGATTTCCAGTTTATGAGTACCTGAGCATTGTTTAATTTTATGAATACCTGAGCATTGTTTAATTTTAACTTTAATTTTAAGGGATTAATATGCCCAATCTTTATTAAGTAAAATAAAATTTTGTTGAAGCAGATTTTAGGATGTTGCACTGGTCTTCTGAATACTATGATACCTCTATGCATTGCAAAATCAGTTTTTGAAAAATCCAGAAAGTTGGTGAATGCAAGAAATGATAAATGGATGAGTAAACTCATAAACTCAGAAAGTTCACTGGGATTAGGAGTATAAAGTAGGCTAAGCACAGGTGTATTACTTTAGAAATTAAAAATTAAGTAATAAAGTAGTAGCAGTAGATTTTAATGTTTCTTTCTTAGTTGAAGGCTAATAATTTGTAAGTCAGAAAGTCTTTAATGGTTTTGGTCAAAGGCTATTACAAGTTATAAAATACAAGAAGCAGAGAAATAATAAAACACTGAGTCCAAATTTTATGTGCATTTGCTAAGTGCTATCCAAATTATAAACTCTAAGCATTATCAGCATTAAAACAGTATTGAGTATCCTAAACTGAAGACTATATGATAGTTTTAGAATAATCAATTAAATATAGATTCTGCTACTTCTATAATGATTTCGTAGTAGGGTTCCCATTCCCCCGATGGGGGCAGGGGTTTGCCCCTTTTTCAGGGGCCCTGATCCACTGGCCCCAATCCGGCCAGCAGGGGGAACCCCACCCCCAAAGTGCCTTGTTTACGCCGATGTACCTGGAGGTGACATCATCGTGCAAGGCACATTGCTGGGGACGTGCTATCGTTCCAGATGACATCACTTCTGGGTGACATGCCAAGGACATCCCAGACCGATGGAGGGAGCCCCCCGCGGGCAGCCTGGTAAGACCTGGCAACCCTATTTGGTAGACATAAGGCCTTTTTAGAGGCATAGCAATTAGTGCCTTAATTTACATTAAAAGCAGAAGGGACAAGGAAAGACAAGATTTGATTGATGAAATTGTGACCCTACAAAGGTAGACATAAAAAGGAGCAAGATTTAAATATGTACAGAGAATTACAAAGAGCTAGAAACTGCCTAAATGAGCTTGAAGTAAACAAAATGAACAAAAATGTATTGTACATTAAGCAAAGGTACTTATGAATATGAAAACAACTTCTATTAATATGATAGATGCTATCAAAACCAAAGATGGATCAGTTGTCACCCATACTGACCAAAGAATTGATTGATTTTCAGACTTTTATAGAAATCTCTATAAAACACAATAACCAAAGGCTCATGGAATATCAAAGATGATGATGATGATGATGATGATGATGATGATTACATTTCTACCCCGCCCTCCCCGCAAGTGGGGTAAGGCCGGCTTACAATAGGGCACCATGTGCCAAAGCATAAAACAGCATAAAAACAGGATAAAACAATCAACATTAAAGTGCTCAGTAGTTACAATCAAAATTTAACAAAAGAATCAAATTTGCAAGATGGACTCCCCAGTATCTTACATAGCAATAGGGAGATTAAAGACCCATAGATGTTACTCGACCCCATCCAGCAGTACTGATCACAGCGAAGTCATGGTTGATCTTCATGGGGCTACCCCTCAGGTCTACCAATGGTGGTAATAGTAGTGGTAGTGGCAGTTCCTACTCAAAAGCCTGGCGGAAGAGCTCCATCTTGCAGGCCCTGCGGAACTGTAAAAGCAGGCCCTGATCTTCTCCGGGAGCTCATTCCACCAAGTAGGAGCCGCCACTGAAAAGGACCTGGCCTTTATTGCAGTAAGCCTGGCCTCCCTGGGGCCTGGGGTTACCAGGCGATGTTGTGTCCCCAACCGAGGTGCTCTTTGGGACATATGTGGGGAAAGGCGGTCCCTCAGGTATGTCGGACCCTGGCCATATAGGGCTTTAAAGGTAAGCACCAGCACTTTGAAGGGAATCCGGTATGCTATAGGCAGCCAGTGCAGCGTTTTCAGCACAGGCCGGATGTGCTCCCACCTAGGGACGCCCACCAACAGCCTGACCTCAGCATTCTGCACTAGCTGCAGCCTCCTGATTTGTGATAAAGGCAGCCCCATGTAGAGAGCATTACAGTAGTCTAACCTCGAGGTGACAGTTGCATGGATCACTGTAGCCAGGTCATCACGGTCAAGGAAAGGAACCAACTGCCGAATCAGCCGAAGGTGGTAAAAGGCCAATTTGGCAGTGGCTGCCACCTGGGCCTCCATAGTTAAGTCAGGATTTGAGCGGGTGCCTCCGGGACTGCTGTTCCCCTAGCACCACCCTCTGTCCCTGACCTTGGAGAAAAGAGGCAATCCATTGAAGGGTGAGCCCCTGAATCCCTGACAGATCTAACAACAACAGAGCCGCTACACTGCCCCGATCCAGATGCCTCCGGAGTCGTCAGGAAGGACGACAAGCACTGTCTCCATCCCATGCCCCGGGCAGAAGCCGGACTGAAATGGATAAAATAAATTTTCCTAAATTATCAGATTGACAAGGGTTTGTTGTAAAACTCTGTAAAGTAACTAAAGTGATAATTTTTTTAAAGCACCTGGATTAGTTGGCTTGATACTGGAATATTTTCAGGCTTTTGCCCCAATAGTTGCCATACTTCTGTTAGAAACAATGTAGGGATCCTAGGCAAGAGTCCAATGGAATTGAGCCCTCCACGGCTCAATTTTTAGTCAGCAGGCTGGGCTAACCTCAGATAATGAGGTGCTCTTCCAGCCCCTCTGGACTTCTCCTTTGCTCTTCCTCCCTGGCCTGCCTTGTGCCCTCTGTTTAAATCTCCCCCTCCCAGGCAGGATCTCACCAGACTCACCAATCCTCCCCTCCCCGGGGTGAGACTCATGAGACTGACAGCCTCTGACCCCAGTGGAGTACCACCTTTCTGTCTTCACTCCTCTTCCCCTACCTCAGCGTTGGCAGGGCTAGCATGAGGAGGGGCCATTGGTTTGCTGTCCCACACTGCCTCCTTGCAGGTGCATTGGAGGATGCCTGCGTGACTGCCACATGTTTCCTTCCACTTGCTGCTGACCTTCCTCCACTCTAAGCTGTGTAGTGAGCCTGGGAAGATCTTAATAAGATATTTAAAGGAAAAAAAGTCCTACCAACATGGGCTGAATCTAAAATGACTGTTACACCAAAACCTGTCAAGGACAGAACATGCTCTGGATCTTATTGCCCTATGTCTCTACTCAGTTATGACTTTAAAATCTTAACTTCAACTCTTGCTAATAGAGTAAAGAGTATAATATCACAATACATGTATTAATGAGCAAATTGGATTTATTCCCAATTGTTGCGCTTCGTCTAACATTAGGAAAATAGTAAATCTTACAGATTTAGTTAGTAGAGGGAAAATAAAGCATTCTTTCTTTTTGTAGATTCTGAAAAGGCATTTGTTTCTGTTAAAACCTTTAGAAGCTTCTTGGTTGAGTAATCATTTTGTTAACAGGGCAAAAATAGTTTGTTCATCAACCAAAGTTAGACTTAGTATGCATAATAAATTATCTTATTGCAATAGATAGAGGGATAAAGCAAGAATGCCTATTATCAGCACTCCTCTTTAATATTTGTCTTGAACCCCTGGCAGTAATGATTAGAGACTCTGAAGAAATAATGGGTATTGAGATTAATAATCAGAAGTATAATCAGAAGTATAAAATAAATTGATATGCTGATGACATTGTGTTGTTTTTAACAAGGGTCAATGAATGTATTATTAGGCTTATAAATATAGTTGATGCTTACACAGTAGAAGCTTTATTATTTAAAATAGGTATCAGTGAGATTTCTCACCAGATCTGGATCAAGAACATGAAATATTGTATGAAATATTTAGGAATAGTGATTGGACAAGACTTCTCAAAATTAATAGATTGTAATCTAAAAGAATCTAAAAAAATCTAAAAGAAGTCAACCCTGACTATTCCCTGGAAGGCCAGATAATGAAACTGAAGCTCAAATACTTTGGCCACCAAATGAGAAGGGAGCACTCACTGGAGAAGACCCTGATGCTGGGAAAGATTGAAGGTCAAAGAAGACGGGGACGGCAAAGGTTAGACAGTGTCATAGATGCAATGAACATGAAATTAAGCAAACTTCAGAGGACGGCGGAAGACAGGAAGGCCTGGCGTGATCTTGAACATGAAATTAAGCAAACTTCAGAGGACGGCGGAAGACAGGAAGGCCTGGCGTGATCTTGTCCATGGGGTCGCGAAAAGTCGGACTGAACTGTGCGACTGAACAACAACAATTTCAAGAAAATCATCTATATATATAAAAGAAAGTCCCCTCACTGTAAAATCGACGCCCAGGCCAAACCCCTGGACCTAGAAACAAGAAATTCGGAGAGAGTGCTCCTGTCAGGAAGGACGACAAGCACTGTCTCCGTCCCATGCCCTGGGCAGAAGCCGGACTGAAATGAATAAAATAAAATTTCCTAAATTATCAGATTGACAAGGGTTTGATGTAAAACTCTGTAAAGTAACTAAAGTGATAATTTTTTTAAGGCACCTGGATTAGTTGGCTTGATACTGGAATATTTTCAGGCTTTTGCCCCAATAGTTGCCATACTTCTGTTAGAAACAATGTAGGGATCCTAGGCAAGAGTCCAATGGAATTGAGCCCTCCACGGCTCAATTTTTAGTCAGCAGGCTGGGCTAACCTCAGATAATGAGGTGCTCTTCCAGCCCCTCTGGACTTCTCCTTTGCTCTTCCTCCCTGGCCTGCCTTGTGCCCTCTGTTTAAATCTCCCCCTCCCAGGCAGGATCTCACCAGACTCACCAATCCTCCCCTCCCCGGGGTTAGACTCATGAGACTGGGCCCAGCTTCCCTGATGCCTTTAAACACACTCCCCCCAATACCAGACAGGCGGGTGTCTGTCAGGTGTAGGAGCAGGGCCAGGGTACTTCATTAGGTTCAAATGAACTTGCTTAGTATCTGATTGCTCAGATGGTGTTTTGAATACGTAGTTTTTCCCCACTTTTTAAATGTAACATAAATGAGAGGCAATTTTGTAAAAAAATAAAGGGAGGTATGCCCTCCCCCCCAATTCAATGCCCAGGCCAAACCCCTGAACCAAGAAACCCAAAATAAGGGGAGTGCATTCCTACCATGACATCAACACCCCCACAAAGAGATTTCTAAGAAACATGACCCCTAAGGGGGTAAAAAAGGGGCAAAAAGTGTTTCCCCAATTGTTTTCCATGCGCCTGGCAGGCTTCTGCCTCCACCGCCCCGCCCCCCAATTTGGTCAACTGTAGCTCAAAGTTCTGAGGTAAAACCTGCCTCTTGCACTCATCTCCCTCTGAGTGCAGTTAAAAGAGACTGCAGACAGATGAGGACAGTTACAGAACTCAGCGATTCAAGACTCCTGAATAGACATTTTTCAAAAAAGCCAGCATGGCAGTTGAGTTAATGGATGTTCTTGGGGAGATAGTTAAGGACCTTTCTAGGAGCCATTTCGATTCATGCCTCCCTCATGAACCTGAAGAAATGTCCACCACATCACCACTCCCTCACACCAACTCCCCCTCACACCTCTCACCTCTTACTGTCCCCAAGAAGCTCCTGGCAAACATAGAGCCAGATACACCAGTGCTACCAGGTGGAGGCAATTTAGGAATGTGGCATTAGCCATGCTGCTGGTCCAGCCTCCCTGATGCCTTTAAACATAATCCCCCCAACACCAGACAGGCGGGTGCCTGTCAGGTGTAGGAGCAGGACCAGGGTACTTTCATCCATCAGAGACGCTGCCTCAGCAGGATCACCTTAGCGATGCTGCTGGCCCAGCCTCTCTGTTGGCTTCCAACACACTCTCCCTACCTCCTACACTTAACAGGCGGTTGTCTGTCAGGTGCAGCAGTGGTTGCGGGGTGCTTAAAGCCATGAGGGAGCCCGCACCAGCAATCTACAGAGAGGTCCTTCAGTACGTATGTCTCACTTAATTTTTTTCACTACATTCTTCTCCATTAGAATTCCTACAACAAATGTTACATTTCAAACTTCACATCATCAGTATTATAACTGGGTTTACAGAACTTAAATACCGTAGCGAAGCACGTGTATCAGGCTAGTTAGATAGAAAAATTAACTTTAAGGGAATCATTTAATTTGTCTCGGTTAGGGTGCGTAAATACAATTAAAATAGTGGTTACCCCCAATTTTTTTTTACCTGTTAGAGAACCTTCCTGTTGTAATTCATGAAGCTAATCTGAGAGAATGGCAGAATATGATTAACAGGTTTATGGGGGGAGACCAAGAATAAATTGGTTAACATCACAATCTAAAGGTGGGCTAGGGATCCCAAATGTTAAAGCTTACCTTGATGCTGCAAAGTTGAAGTGGTTGACCAGATGGTTTTTAAGTAATGAATCTGATTAGCAGTTGAGCAGGCACACATTAGTATGCCTTTAAAATCATTTTTTTAGATTCCTAAGAAAGAAAGGATATATAATTATGATAATTTTGTTGTTAATAATTTATTAAATTGCTGGGATCGATACCATAAAAGATTATCTTATATCAAATTCTACTGTCGGCCTCTGCAGTCAGGGATTTAGATAGATTACATCCAATTACCTCCTTACCAAAATGGGAAAAATAGGTTATGTAGGAGATTAGTGGCTTCAGCCCTGGAGGAGCTGGAGGAAGTCCCTACAGCATCCAGCTATGAGGGTTGTCACAAGCCACGTGGCTCTTGTTTTATTTACTGTCTCCAGTGCTCCCTCACCTGACCCCTTTACAGTGATAGGGTTGCCAAATCGTAATTACTCACCAGCGGGGGAGTGTTCGCTGGGTCCGGGAGCTGGCCGCGGGAGCTGGCCGCGGGTGTGTGTGCGCGCGCGCAAAGTGCGCACACGCTACCAGAACATCACCAGAAGTGACGCAGGACGTAGGGCACGTTGGGGGCGTGGCCCAGATCGTCGGGAACGTGCCGTACGTCCTGCATCACCTCTGGTGACGCAGCTTCGGGGGGCGGAGTTCCCCCCAGGGCCCAATTCCGCTGTGGCGGAAATCGGGCCTCCAAAGCGGGGGGAAATCCGCCCCCGGGGGGATTTGGCAGGCCTATACAGTGACCAGTCCTGCCTCTGTTTCCCCAGAGTGAATCCTGCAGCCTTGGGTGAGCCCTTCCCCCCCTCAAGTCCAACCTGAGTCCTGGGAAGCCTGCAGGGAGGTTCCTCTAGAGTTCTTACACCCCCATGGACTAGGCATCCCCATCAGCTCTCCTGGGTGGGCCACACCCCTCCTGGCTGCTTAGTAGTCTGTCCTCTGACATTGGAGAGAGGCACTTCCCCAAAGTCTCCGTTGTTAGCTATTTGCAATCTCCATTCCTCTCTGAACTCTGCCGGCGTCTCTTCTTCCATAGCTGGTTCTCTCCTACCTCTTGGCTGTTGCTCTCCTTCTTTATTCTTCCAGAGTTCACCTCTCGCCCCCATCAGCCTGGCCCCCAGCTGTTCTCTTTCCTCTGTTAAATGTGTCTCATGCTCTTGTGGGCCCCTCCCCCTTGTTAGCAGGGCCTGGCTGGTGTGCTGCTTACAGGTTATGATTCTTACAGAACATTAATAGTCAACAATGAGATGATAATGTATGATTGTTTGAGAGTGCATTGTCTGGTCAGATCTTTTGAATATATTCAGCTTAGAAGATTCTTGTATAATAATATTATAAGTGGTCTAAACTTTAAAAAAATGCTCTTCTTTATACCTCCTGTATTCCCTTAGAAGCTCATTGATTAACAGATCTTGAGCAGCAGAAGATTCTCATTCCTCATTTTTTGAATGCAGGGGCTAGAAGGACTGAAACAAATTTTCCTGTTGCCAGAGTGATTTTAGGATCCTTATCACTCAGCAAAGTAGACAAGAGTTTCCAGGGTGTAAGGGGATGAATGATCAATTAGAGAAGGGGTGTTAAACATATGGCCCATGGGCCGGAACCAGCACCTGCAGGGCTCCTATCCGGCCCGTGAGCAACTGGCTCCTTCCTGCTTCCTGCATCACAGCTCACTTTTGCCCTGCTCTCTTCTGCTTCCAGAGGAGAGAAAGAAAGCCAAGCCTCCTTTCCCTCAATTGGCTGAGGGCTGCTCCCCCTCCTCATCCTTTCGGGGAAAGAGCCAGAGTGGAGCCAGAGTGAGGGAGAGAGTCCTGTGGCACCTTTAAGACCAGCAGTGTTTTATTCCAGGTATAAGATTTTGTGTGCATGCACACTCCTTCAGACGGAGGGAGGGAGAGAGGGAGGGGGGAGGGAAAGCCAGAGAGAGAGAAAGAAATGGAGTCCCATGGCACTTAGAAAGATCCCCCTTTCCAGTTCTGACAGATGCAGGGTGGGGAAGAAACTCAACAACACCGCTTGCATTCTTTATTAATGGAAGGAAGCAAGAGTCCAGTAGCACCTTAACAACTAACAAAATTTGTGGCAAGGCATGAGCCTTCCTGAGTCACTGCTCACTTCTTCAGATACAGCTAGAATGTGAGTCCATCCATCCTTATATCTTGGAGAGTGAAGTGATTTCAAACTCCAAACGACAATAGCAGGCATTGGTAATGAGGGGTGAAACCTAGGTCTCAGTTCAGTCCAAGAGTTTGCATTGTCTTGAGCTTCATAATCAGTTGCAGTTCAGTAATCTCTCTTTCTAATCTCTCTTTGAAATTCCTTTGTAAGAGAACGGCTACTCTTAGATAAGCAACTGAATGTCCTGGAAGGTTAAAATGTTCCCCCACTGGTTTTTGAATGTTGTGGTTTCTAATAGAAGTAGAAAGAGTCCAGTATCATCTTAAAGACAGCCAGCTCTATTCCAATTTAAGATATGGAATCTGTGAGTCCCAGATAGTCAGTTTTTTGGTGCTAAGGAGTTTGGTACCGACAGCTTGGGGATATGTCCTGGATTAATTATAATTCTTGGCTCAAGAGGAATAGGAATTTTCTCTCTTGTCAGGCTTGGATCATGTGGCTTCTCACTGGCCAAGGGAAGTTAAAATATCTCTCTCTCCCTGAATTGACCATTGTAACTTTTCAGTCAGTTTTAAATTGATTGAATAAACAAATTCAACAAATAAGATAAGTGTTTTTTAGTGTTCCACTTTCCCCACCAATTTATCCATTGTCCTTTAAAGTAATAGTCACTATGATCTGAAGATTGCTCACCTCAAGCACATTCTCATTTTTAAAGAGGGAAGGGGAGCAAATCCTTATTGTTTTTGTTTAAAAGCCTTTCTATAGATATTACATCCTTTTTAGCTACTTCTGAGTAGAGTGGCTTCCTGTGTCTTTATAATAAATGTTCATGATTCAGGGATTTCGTCTTAAGAAGATAGTATGTGATAAACTCTAATCTCTTATAAATACGTTTCAGTGTCTCTGCTATAAGTGTTGTCTGTGATGCCAGCAGACTGAGATCTTGAGACCTCTTCCCAACATTCTGGTCAGATGTTAACACAGCTTCTTTCCCCACTGAAACAAATGAATTGCTTTGGTTCAAACAGGATCTACCAAGTTCTTCATCCTCCGCCTGACTCTGGTGCATCATAGGTTCAAACCTGTTTTTTAGGGGAAATGGAGAAACATTAGTTAAAAAAAAAAGTAATCTGCTTTGTTTTGTTTTCATGTTATAATCATCATCAAAAGTATGGGCCCACTTTTTACTCATTTCAGTAATCACTAATTTAAATCTGATATATTCAGTATATCTAATAGATATTCAACACAGTGTACCCTAAAGTAGGACAAAGCAGCTTAAAAACAACTTTAAAGGGACTTTAAAAAGCTTAAAAACGCAAACACAGGAGAGAGAAAGGGAGAGGGAAACTTAAAAACTAAAAGGTCATTTTGCTATAACTTCCTGCAAAAGGACGTGCCAACCAGTAATTGGTAACCAGCTATATAAATAAATACAACTTGCTCAGTTCTCCCTATTTATAATGATATCACATAACATAAATAACTAGGAACAGAACTGAACTATTCTCTCACCTACCCAACCCCCACCAGAAGCTAGGGCTGCCAATTCCCCCCGGGGGGCGGATTTCCCCCCGCTTTGGAGGCCCGATTTCCGCCACTGTGGAATTGGGCCCCGGGGGAAACCCCACCCCGGCGTGCACATCAGCCAGAGGTGACGTGCTGACACCGGGCATGCTGGGGGTGGGGCCACAGCCATCTGAGGGGGAAACACACGCGCAGAAGACGCCGTCCGGGAGCCCCCCGCTGCAGAACAAAAGGTATTTGGCAACCCTACCAGAAGCCAATAAACCTTTTGCCTAACACCATGTAAGTAAAAAGGAAAGAAAAAAAGGGTTTCAAAACAGGAAGTTACCTAGGAGTCAGAGCCCTAAGTACACAACACAGATAAATAGCGGCAACAACAACAGCATTAATCAGTTGAGGGAGAACTCTTCCAATGTATATAGCTACTGGCACTGCCTGTGATAAAGCTGCTGAGAAAACATTCACTCCTCATTTATTAAAAACTCTCACTGTCCCCCCTTTTCACCAAAATGGAGAAAGGAAGAATTAAAAACAGAATACAGACAAAACTATTTAAAACTAAGGCTAAAATCGACTAAAACAATACTCCCTTGTGGTGTAGAGCACAGCCTGTCAATGCCTAATCAGACTCAACTGGAACTGGAAAAATTGTTCTGAGTTTGAGCAAATATTAATGAATGATGGTAAATACCTTATCTCTCAGATCTCTCACTTGCTTCTAAATGTGGCTAAATGGAACAATACCTTTCGCGAGAATTGGTGTAAGATTCTTGGTTGTACAATTCCAGAACAGGTCTGCAATTAAACCTCCCTATATGGTCTGTCCATCTCAATTCGTACCCAATTAAGGAAAATACCTTGAAAATTAATGGTCTTTGGCATACGAACCCAAAAAAACATGTTGCAATATGGCTTGTTGAGTAACAGTTCTGTAAACAATCCAAAGTAGGATTTTTACATATATGGTGGCTTTGTCCACATGCTGTTAAATATTGGAGAACTATTGTTGAAAAGATGTAGATAGGTTTAGGTGTGTACATACCTTTTCTTCCTGGAATGTTGATATTAAATAATGTCATGCATTTCCCTAAAAGTTACCAGGCCGTGATACTACACATGATTACTATAGCCAGAATTCTATATGCTAGATACAAGAAAAAGGAAGCATCTCCAGATATCCAGGAAAGGACCGAAAAAATTAAGGAAACATATTTTTAATTAAATTAACTTAGGCCCTGTTCACACTGCGAATTTGCCGCGGGAGAGCCACAAGTGGATGGCGGATTTTTCGGCCGCGATCACACTACAACATTTGGGAAGTGGAGCACACCGTGGCTAACCCATGGCATGCCGCCGAAAATGTGCGTTTAAAAAATACCTCAACAAAGGTGGTGGCAAACTGTTTGCCACAGACTGCCTCCACATCCCCATGGTGTGATTGCGCCGGCGCAGCTTTTTCCCTCCGGTCGTCTGCGTTGCGGCGCACACGCGGAGGGCCGGAACCATGGGGTGTTGCCGAAGCGTCTGATCGTGTTGTCGCGTGGCAAATTGTGGCATTGCAAATTGCCATGCCTCCCCCCTGCGTTTTCCGGCCCATGTGACCGGGGCCTCACTACAGAAAGGTAAATGCATAGATGAGTTAGACTCAGTATGGCTGCCTTGTAGTCAGAAACTAGAATTAGGTAATTAGTTTTGAACATTTTGTATTACTGTATTTTTCTTTTCCATTCAGATTATTGTATTATTTATATACATAGTTTTTTCTTTGTGTAAAAGATGTTTGAGCTTTAAAAAAATCAAAATGCATCTCAGTGCTTTACCATGGCAGTTTACTGCCAAGTCTTGAATGGCTCTTGCTTGAATTGTCATGGCTGCCAGTGTAATCTTACAGAAACTGATTTCAACATTTCCCTCTTTTTCTTAGTTGAAGACTAATCATTCAGTTTTGGAAGACCTGGAATTTACAAATGTGGTCATGATGGGAGAGTCTGCCATTATGGAAATAGATAATTTTCCTCGTGCAATCATTTTAATTTACCTAGTAATTGCATTTTCACCCTTCGGCTGTTATTTGGCAACCCATATTGTCGCAGAAAAGGAGAAGAAGTTGAAGGAATTTTTAATGATTATGGGTCTTCATGACACTGCTTTTTGGTATGTGAGAATGTGTTTTATTGACTTCGTAAACAGGATAGATGACTTATTGTTTCTCTATCTCAAGAGAAGACGCTCATAATGTTTTGACCTTACCTTGAGGATCAATTAATGCAAGATGTTTTTGGCACCGATCTCTTGTTCTTATAGTTTTGGGCCATTTAACTTGAAAGTAAAATAGTCAGTTAAGTAGAATAATCCTTATAGACCACTATAATGTTAGGTTCTTGTAACTAAAGAAAAAGGTTATTTATTGCCTTAACTATCCATCAATTTTGGACCTTTTTCAGAAACAGATACCTAATATGTATTTTTCGGACCATAAGACGCACCTGACCTTAAGACGCACCTAGTTTTTAAAGGAGGAAAACAGGGAAAAAAATATTCTGAACTTTCGGTCCATAAGACGCACTCACTTTTCCTCCCACTTTTTTTGGAAGAAAAAGTGAGTCTTATGGTCCAAAAAATACAGTAATTCTCAGTCCATCCTTCCAAATAATTAGTGTTAGTTGTAAATTGTAATCCATCCTCGTGTTTGTTCATCTGCACTCATCCTCTTCCCTTACTTCTTCCACTCATGCTATAGCATCTGCACAGTGCATTCATTCCATCTTCTAGACCTGAAGGCTTATTGGCTCTTTAGGGTTAGAAGAGAGTGAAGTACATGCTATAATTCAGTCTCTCTCTCTGATATCTTGATCCAAGTTAGAAAAATGTTGTTACATTAATATCTGTATGCTTTTCTTTCTTTGCTTAGTATCACCCATATAACTGAACAAGTGTTTTTTTCAGGTGCCATATATTCCATTACATAGTTGCCTTTGTATCATCACTGGGAGAGAAAGTGTAAGCAGATGATACCACATTAAATACCAAAGGTGTTTCTTTGTAAGAAGTGTGTCACAAGTGTAATCCTGTAAACATGTACTGTTGGGAATTAATCTCATTAAAATCAGTAGAACTTTCTCTTAAGTAAGTATGCTTAGGATCAGGCTGCACATTTTGTTTTTAGAGGGACTTTTAAAGGGCTTGAGATCTAAAGTGTAAAACTTTGAAAGAGAAACGGGCCTAAGTAATCTTGAAGGTCATGCGCATGTAACACCAGGAAGATTTCAATAAACTCTAGGACTTTAGAGTAAACTGAACTGGGATCTGTGTCCTATTTTCTTAGGTTGGAACAATGGTGGACAAAGGATCCTTTATAGCCCAATCCTGTTATTCAGCACTTGTTACTGAAGCACGAAGTATTGGAGATGAGATATCAAAAAGCAGCTAATGGCAGCAAGAAAAATATTCTAAGATACCTTCTTAAAGGAGATAAGGGCATCCATCATGGAGGAAGAACTTTCTTCTGTAAGGCACAAAGGATTAAGTCAGGGGTGTCAAACATGTGGCCTGGGGGCAGCATCAGCCCCCCAGAGGGCTTCTATCAGGCCCGCAGTAGACTGGCTGTCTTCTGCTGCTTCTTCCAGTTCTGCTGCTGCTGCATCATTGTAGGTTTGCCGCTCAACAAGGGACCAATTTATGCAGCTGTTGGTGCTGCATCCACAGAAACAATCTTTCTTGGGGTCAGAAGGGCTGCCAGAATGGAGAGAAATGCAGGAAACCTCCGTGCACACACCCCTTCTATACTCTTGTGGCTTGATTTTGGCTAATGTAATGTCTGCTAGTATTTTCAGAGGTCACAGGACTAGTTATGTAAATATACGTGCTAGAACTCTGCGCTCCATCCTTTTTGAAATTTGTATTGAACACATTTGGATACTATCTACTGGTATAGCATTGTTTAACATTTAATGCCTTTGTCTTTGCTTATTCTCCTTAGTTTCTGTGACCTTCAATAATTGGGTTCTGTCTCTGTGCAGAGTAAACTTTCAGGCAGTTTGGTGGAAGGAGCTGGCATGGCATACCTGTCCCACCCCTTGAATAGAGAGGCAAGCCCCTCTAAGTGTGCTCTGAAGGATGAGGCTAGTGCCTTTCTGTACAGTTTTCTTCTGATGACTGCTGAGAGATTTCTCCAGGAGTTCACTTGTAGAGCTTCTTAGTTTTTAATCAGTGTGTTTTCATTTTATTACGCACTGTGTTATGGTTACCTTGTATTAGGGTTTTTCTGGGATTCTGCCATATGCCTTGGTGCTATAGATTAATTTCTAAGTGCCATTCCTGTGGTGGTTGTCTTCCTATTGTGCAGCCATGGTTCATGTTTACTTTTCCTGAAGGTGATAGCTGTGGTTGTTACTAGAAAGTGACTAAGCTTTCCCCAGTTCAAGGTGAGCCCTCTACATTGTCCAGTATTGGTGCTCTGGCCTCTCTGAATTTACTAGTCTTGACTGCTGACCTTGCTATACTGGCTTCTATTCTTAGTGCTTCAGACATGTCAAACAGTCCCGCAAGTCAGCAGAGACCAAAAAGGGGACAAAAGATTGAGAAACTAATAAATATTTATTGAACCCTTCTCCTAATGAGCTACTAAGAAGGGGTGTATCAGTTATGGCCTATATTCAAATCTCAGAACTGGTCCCAGATGTGAACATGAATTTGCTACCTTTATAGTCATTTCCCCCCCATTTTTTGCCCAAGGTGACTTTATCAACTCAGTACAAAATACTTTTGCCTAATGGAAATCAACTGTCCAAACCAAATGAAAGATGGAGAAATGCTCATCCAGAGCATTAACCACTAACAAAAGATGCTCAAAATTAGAGGTGTTTTCCAAATGCCATTAGGGAAGAGTCTTTACAGGCATGGTCTGGGAGAGTGGAAGGTGGAGCAGCAACACAAAAATTGATTCCTTGTTGACATAAAATGAGCCATCCTGACTGAAGGGACAGACAGAAGAGTCTGTTGGGACAATCTAAGCTTATTTTGCTTGTATCTGCTGTCTTATTGCAGGCTCCAGTACAGTTAATAACTTCTGTGCAAACTTTCTCTGCATCTTCTGCTGTTCCACTGATAGCACTACCTTTGTCTGTGATTCCTGTTGCATATGCCTCTTTTGCTCCACTTTCCACCATCCCAATACACATTGTTACAATGTCTTCTGGTCTGATTTCACAATTCCTGATACAAATAGTACCAGCACTATAAAGTACACTGATGCCTCTGAAATTTCTGTATCAACAGAAATTCTCTATTCAGATGATGGATCTGGGCCCTCTGCAGGATGAGGACAAATATACTGTTAGCCACGTGTGGCCCCCATCTACAGATAGCTAAATCAGCATTATCTATATACTGTTAGCCACGCGTGGCCCCCATCTACGGATAGCTAAATCTGCAGATCGGGGCCACATGGAGGCTAAACACATTTTCCAGCAAACTTGGGGTACTTCCCAGGTTTGCAGAAAAGTTAAACAATAAATACATGGGCCCCGGTCACACGGGCCGGATATCGCTGGGGGGAGGTGTGGCTAATTGCCCTGGAGGAAACTAACGCGCGGCCGCCTGAGCACACGTCCTGGTCAAGGTCCCGTGGTTAGGGGGGAGATGCCGACCAGACGGGTATTCTGCAGCGCGGCACAGAAGCCGTGCCGCGCGATCGCACTAGCAATCGCTCTTTGTGCGCATGCGCTGTTGGGTGCTGTTGCGCAACCTGCGGAGACTTGGGAGACCCAAAAAACCCTTGTGTGCAACAAACAGCGGCAGGCGGCGGATGCCACGTAAGACCACCGGAAACGCGATCAGACGCCCACCCTTGCCCTGCGGCTTCCGGAAACTAGTACCTCGGAGGTACTAGTTTTTTACTCCGCATCTTCGGCGGGAAGCCTCGGGTTAGCCACGGGAGCTCTACGCTTCCCAGATGTTGCGGTGTGATCGCACCCAGAAAATCCGCCTACTATCTGTATCGTTAGCACGGCAAATGCTCCATGTGACCACAGCCATGGGAGGTTTAAATCCCCACAAAAGTAAAGTAGCATAAAGCGCAAAGAACACACTTACCTTTGGGTCATCTTTGGCCCTGGGAGCCATGCTGAGTCCAATAGCAGCAGCGCAGCCTGGGAAACCCCTCTGGGCCTGGTGGTGGGCATGTGGCCCAGGAGCCATACAGCTGGCAGCGGTGCAACCTGGGAGTTGGGCTGCATGGCCGCCACCAGGCCCAGAGGGGCTCCCAGGCTGCACCCCCACTGGTTCACCACTTGTATTCTCTGTTGTCAATATTCATCCTTTCTCCAATGATTTTTTATTATCTGGTTTCATAAATCTCTAGGATGTTTATTTTCATATATCAGACAGCAACTGCTACTATGTTTTACCATCATAAACAGTTGCTGCTTATATCAAATTCTGCCATTCAGAGCCCCAGAAGCACTGTAAGGGTCTTTACGAACTGCATAGCAGTCATGGTTGCATTTCTGAGTCAGAGAGGTGTCTCCATCTTTGACCATATGGAGACTGTTTGTGAGTCTCCATCTTTGATCATATGGAGACTAGTTTCTGCATAAACATTTAAAAAATTGTAACTGCATCTTGTACAGTGAATTGAATTTATGGATTATAGATTTCATGAGGTTCTAGACTTGTTAGCATCCACAAGACTTTACTGCTAAGCCTTCCCTCAGTGATTATTTCAAATTTATGATCATTTCACATTTTCTGTAACACCCATTGCAAAAGCTGCATCTGATCCTCTGTCCTTTTAGACTTAAAGACGCCTACCTTTGCTGTCACTCATGCTCTATTCCATTTCCAAATTGTCAAGTACCATCAGGGCTGGCAGCTGAGCATAGATCAGCACAAGAGTTGTCCACAGAACTCGGAACTTGGAAGGTGGGCAAGAGACTGGAGAGCCAGAATCAGATCAGCAGCCGGGCTTTCCAGGCAGATTAATTGAGCATGAACCAATTTCTTGTAGTAGTTGGTTACCTCACTCGTCCTGTTAACTTGAGAGCAGCCCTGATCATGGAAAGTTCAGGATTCGACTTGCTCCTCCTGATTAAGGTTGTGTGAAGGGATACCCCAAATGCCCGGGGTATCTCATCCTATTCTGTCTTCTAGTTCAGGTTTCCGTTCAGGCTCCTACCTTCTCTGTTCTTGAGGTCTCAAGGGTAATGCTGGGTGGTGAAGGTAGACTGGGGGGGGGAGTTCTTGGCTCCCCAGATACAATATTTTCTTTTGTGGTGGACTTGGGGCTTTCCTCTGGGGGCCCTGGGTCCCCTGGCCTTCAGGTATGGCAAGGACTGTGAGGTGGGTTCTCTTTCTACTGCTGGGTCTATTTAGTTCCTGAAATCCTTCCTCTTCCAAGGTGTCATCATTCCCTGAGAGGCTTGGCTACATTTTTGAACATAGCTTTGGTGGAACTAGCAGAATAGGACAGGAACATGTACATCCATAGCTGCTTCCCATGACTGCTCCTCAGGCCAGTCTACAGGTATAGGACCCAAGTCATGACAGCTGCAGGATTCTAGTTTCTGGTCTACTTCAAAGATTCAAACGGAATGGGAATAGAAAATTGTAAATTGCCACCTGGGATCTTTTATTCTGGTTTTATCTCTTATTAGCTATATACGGATATTTTAAAATCTATATTTTGTTTTATGGCATTTTGCCTTTTGTATATCGCCCAGAGCCAGTATAAGCTGGGATAGGGTAATTAATACATTGAAATAGTCATCATCATCAGTTTGCATGGGGGTGACGGATCCTGTGGGGTCTCTTCAAGGCAAGCCCCCTTAAACATCGGCAGCAGTGGCATGGGTCTTGGAGAGAATAGGTACAAGTCACATCAGTCTCCTCTGGCTGTTAGGTGCTCCAACCAGTTGCTTGGGTGATGAACCACACCTGGCAAACAGACAAGCTTAAACTCAGTCTGGGCCATGTCATAGCTTGGCAATTTGTGCAAGTTGTGACTAAAGAAACAACAAGGCAGGGCTACATAGAACTTAAAAGTGTCCCAGTTGATCTCAAGTGTCATGTGCTGATACAAGTTAGGTGATGACTGAAGCTGGAGTAGAAATTGCTGCCCAGAAGGTGCCTTTAGTTTCAGAGATTCCAGGTATTCCTTTTTTATATATACTGAAGCCGGCTCTGTGACACAAGTTGTAGGATGCTTGGCCTGGCCTATGAAAAGCCCAGTTTGAGCCCCACCTGGTATTCTGGGGACTATATCTAAATGTCCTGTATTCTTCATATGAGCAACTCTTTCTAAGGGAAACTTCTTTTCTTAGACACGAATTTTCCAGAATAATTTTGAAGCACAAGCTGCTTATTTCTTTAAAACAATTGCTTCTTGCCTTTCTACTCAGTTAGGACCTTAAGCTGGCAAACAGTTTAAAAGACAATACAAATCGTCCTTAAAACAGTGTGCACATGTAAAATCAGCAATTAAACAAGGAGGAGTGTCAAGAAAGGAATTCCAGACAAAACAGAAACATCTTCACCCAGGGTGTAGGGAGACACACACTAATCTCCCTGGGGAGGGAATTCCATGGTTTTGGTGCCACTTTGTTATGCCACTCCTAATGTCATCTCCTGAAGGTATGATGGTGTCTTCAGCTTCTTTTGGGGAATAACCCAGTATGAATTGTGCAAAAATGTTATGTGGGCTTCTTCCATATTTGTTAAGCATAATTTACCCAGTATGAAGTTTCATACTGATGCTGTGTTTGGCAGTATTGTTCTACAGAGCCTCTTTCAGTGATGCATCCAGCATTCAGTAACTGCTATATCAGCTTACCATTTATAAACTTGTTGGACTGTACAAAAAACACAAAGAAGAAGTTGTTTAACTTTGCTTAATATGATTCAAGTGGTTATCTGTGCAGTTAAACAACTCAACCCTCCTCTTGTAGGGCTAGTGCCTCTGTTGTGGGTCAGAAGTTAGAGAATGGGAACGTGTTCACTCAGAGAAATCTTAGAGGGTCTTGTAGAGAGAGAGTACCAGCTCAACTAAATCTCTAGAAAGTTCTGCACTTATTCTGTGCAGACTCAGAATCCAGTTGTGAGAGTGCACAGATAACACTAAAAGACATTAGTTACAGGTAAGTAACCTGTCTATAGTTATGCAGATGAATTTGACTTCATGAACCTTCATTATGTTTTTCTTTTTCCAGGCTTTCTTGGGTCCTACTGTACACCAGTCTGATATTTGTCATGTCCCTTCTCATGTCGATCATTGCAACATTCTCTTCACTTTTCCCCAAAAGTAGCAGCTTTGTGATATTTCTTCTTTTTTTCCTATATGGAATATCCTCCGTAAGTGTGTGTATGTATGTGTGTGTACTCACTGTTTATATATTGAGGGCACTGTGTTTTAACAGTCCCTCTTGCAGTTAACATACTTGGAAAAATAGCTTCTCTATGCTTTGCTCTGCTCTGAATGGAAGCTGGCACCAATGTTCCTTCTAACCTTTGCATGTGAGTGGCTGCGCATTAACACAGGAAGCCCCACTCAGCAGCAGCCTGGAGCTGCACAGGGTCTTGCACTGCCCATTGCCCATTTTAAGATCACAGCAGTTAGATTCTGCTCAGGATGTGAACTGCTGTGCTCAGTCAGAGAAAAAAATTAGAGGGAACATTGGCTGGCACCTTACCTCAGTAAATAACAGTTCCCAAATAATTACAGCTGCTTACATATTTCGGCAGATATTCTCTCATTTCATGTTGAATGTATTGGAATGGCTACTAACTACATAACCCTTCCCCTAGTAAGTATTGTCTTATATCCTACCACTCTGTTCAGCAAAGTTTGAAGCATTCTTTTATTACAAGGAGCCTTCTTGCAATGGACCTGGCTCTTCTGGCAAAGGAAGAGCCTTTTGTTGCAGGAAGGCCACTTGGGCCTGTATGGTCCTAGAGAGCCCTTCTGCTCCCAGGCACTGAAACCACAGCCACCTGGGCCAGCCAGGAGCCTCAAGGGTTCTAGACATTTTACCAGAGGCTTTCAGCTTCCCAGGTTCTCCTCTAAGGTTATCTGCATATACTCAGTAAGAAACTCCAGTCACTAGAAGGTAGGAAAATATTCCAGTTTTAGTAAACTGCTCAAGTTACAAAGAATGTATGCTAGGCAGGAACTATTCTCAAGACACAAGCAATGGCAAGGCAAATAAAAGAAAAAATAATACGGAACTACATCTGGCTAAAGGCTATCTTACTATACATTGAAAGCTTGCTGGCTCGCTCATCAGAGGCAGGTTCGTCATGTAGTTCTTGCTCACAGGCTTGAAAGAGAAAGTCCATCCTGTGCCAGACAGTCCATATTGTGGGGGGATAGAAGATGTAGCCTCTTCTCACCTGTTGATAGAATAGCCGGCCTCTGGCTCTCTGATTGAGGCATGCTTTCAGATATTCTTGCTTCAGCCCATGAACCCATTAGCCAATCAGGACACACTAAGCTAATCGGCACTGGTAGGTTGAAACAACTTAGGGAGACTCCCAAGGAGGTTCTCTTAACAGCCAAAAGCCACAGGTGGATGTAGTTAAAACAAGCACATTGCTTTTAGCAGGCCATGCTAGGGGTCTGCCAAAACATACAGCCTAAGAAGAGTGATAAACCCAAACATAAAGGCCTAATGGTGGCTATACCTTACAGGGCTAGGAGAAGGTTTCAGACTTTGCTGAGTAGTAGGGTAACATTTGTTAGATTAACCGTAATATGTATTTTCAACCTGAAGACCTTAAAAGGGTTTCTCTAAGTGGCCACTTAAGGCTACAGTTCAACTGCCATTGATTTTAATGGATCTAGAATTGTACTGAGTGACCGGGAAACCCCCTACATTTCCTATGAAAATGCAACATCCCCACTTCCCCGTCCTTAGCATAAAAGTTTTACATAGTGACACACTGCAGAATCAGGCACCTGTTTTATACTGTAGAAGTCACACAACAATAACGTTGCGACTTGAACTTTGTTTTGGCCATTTAGATTATTTCAGACCTTGAATAATAATTTTTAAAGAATAGTGCCTGTAGCAGGTATTAAGCAAGCCAATTTCTTCTTTAGCAATAATTATTTTAAAATTTCTGTTTAGGTTTTCTTTGCATTCATGTTGACGCCACTTTTCAAAAAATCAAAGCACGTTGGTACAGTTGAATCTTTGACAACCTTGGCATTTGGTTTTGTGGGACTGACCATTGTCATTTTGGAGGATTTTCCAAAGTCTCTTGTGTGGTTACTTAGCCCTCTGTGTCAGTGCACATTTTTAGTTGGTATTGCACAGGTTAGTAAAGTATTTCATTTACTTCATACTATTGTATGTAGTCTTATAGGAACAGTAGCTTCACTGGTTCATACACAAGATACCATAAATGCTATATATCAGAATAAAATGATTAGTCACCTACTATTAAACATTCTGTATTTGTTACTTTGTCATTGATGAATTTTGACTTTTTCAGACAATGTTAGAACAGATACATAGTGCAAATTAATCTCATTCCACAATTTATTGAGCACAGTCATTGTGTAGCCTGCTTAAGGCAACAGCTACCAGTTGTAATGAACAGCTTCTGTAGCAGTTTTGCACTGTATGTATACTGTACTATCTCCAAGAGACTCTGACTTGTAATATACCTATATTTATGTAGAGCTATCTTATTTTTATTAGTATAGTCATGCTGTACTGTAGTATCTTCAGGTTTCCTGTTTGTTTGCAGGTTATGCACTTAGAAGATTATGAAGAAGGGGCTATTTTCTCAAGTTTAACTTATGGTCCTTATCCACTGGTTATTGCTCTGTTGCTGTTGGCCCTGGACAGTATGCTTTACCTACTCGTAGCACTTTATCTGGATCAGGTGATTCCAGGTACACACATTTGAATAAGAGAAAAATACATAATGTCTAGTGTTTGATTAGGTTTTAAGGCCCAAACGCAACATAAAGTGTGTAGCATCTTGTCGGAGGTAATTCTAGGGTTTGGTGGCTTGCACAAGTGCTTTCCAATTATGTTCAGCATACACTCCTCATAAAAGAGCATAGGGCTTTAAGTTGCAGTCTTCAACATTAATCGAACAATACTCATGGCAGAGGGAAGGGAAAGCATTATGCATAACTAGAATTGCACCAGAGAAAAATGTGTGCAGCTGAACAGACATCAAATATGTATTCCCATAGCATATTCCCAGGTATTACCTGATGGTACCTTATGTAATGAAGCGAAGCAGATCTGACCCAGTAGTTGCCTCCATAGGAGACTGCCTGGGAACTATTAAAAAAGCCACAAAGCTCATTGGAAGACACGTGGTATGTGCGGGTGGGGGGGAACCCTTTGTATTCTACATTGAGAGATGAGATTATGGGTCATATGGCAGAGAATACATAGCTAGAATTAGCAATTCTGCCGTTATATCTCTCCATCTATGCATATTTCTGAGGCCTGATTTAAACATGGTGCTGGCCAGCAAGAAGAACTTACTTATGCAACTTTGCACAGACCCAGCATCTTGTTTAAACTTGGTTTGTTCCAGTACAAAACGGCTATGCGTGCTTAACACATTAGAGGTCTGTAGCCTGGACAAATACTGCGCTGGTGATGAGTGTCTAAACTGAGGTTCCACAACATGGCACTATGGTACTCACCAGTACTTCCTCTGGCATCTGCTGAACTTTTCAGAAAATAGGTGGGACCGTTGTAAGGCAGGGCTTGTTATTAGCTGCCCTTGTTTGAATGAAAGGGTTTTCCATGGCTGCAATAGCAAGCACCAGACACTGGAGGATCAGCAAAATACCCGCACTTTCCTTAGTCAGTGTTGGTTCCATTCCCTCTCAGGTTTTTCTTCCTTTCTTTTTATTCACTTTTCTCTTTCTCCCTCCCCCTTTGTATGCTCCTTTCTTCTTTTGATTTCTCTTATCCTTTTGCATAGTAAGGCAGAGAGATGCCTTCTCATATCCTTTTGCATAGTAAGGCAGAGAGATATTGCATTTGGCTCCACCTCCTGTGGCAGCCACTTTGGGTTTGGCTCTACCTCCTGTGGCAGGCATTTTGGGGTGATTCCTACTGCTTGCTCTCAAAATTCCAAAGCTGCCTGTACGGTCAAAAAGATTTGATGACCCCATCAAACCTAAAGATGTGAAGACCTGGGATGAAAATTTTCCAATGGAAAGCGGCGCACTGAAAAAAACTGCAATTATGTTCTGTTATGAAATGAATAAAATATTTTCAGGCAAGATTTTACTCATTCAGAATATGTAGCATGAAGATTTTTTTCATGTAAAACAATCTACACCATTACATCAAAATGTTTTCAAAGGTGCTTTTATTGTTTAAATGTGACTAATTATGTCCACAATTAATATGTTATTATATGTATGGTAATAATATACTATTGATGAATTCAGTGTAACCCAATATCCAAATATATTACTAGTCCTATTGTGATGGTATGAGACTTTCTATCCAAACATTATCGTTCTTTTGTTTACTATAGAACTTGTTTTCTATTTTCAATGTTCATTTTTCCTACCTCTTAGTATAAACTATAATACATATGGTACTTTTTTTGGTGGTTAAAGTAGTACAATAAGTTTGTTTGATAAGATAACTGTTGCACATATTCTGGTTTCCCCCAAAATTTCTGTTTTTATCGGAAAAGAAAAAAAGTGGGAATGTGTTTCTCATAGCTTTAACATTTTTGGAAATTTTACGTCTCTGATCTAAATATGTGTAACTGTTTTGCATGGGTGGCCAACCAGTTTAAACAAGACACTGCAAGTGCAAAATCTTACAATGAAGTACTTTTGCCTCACCAGCATCACATTGAACATCTCAGGTTACTTTTACTCACCGTGCATTACAATTAAAAGAAACTGTAAATAAGTTCTCTAAATGTGTGAAGAAATTCTTTCAGGCTGCTGTTCAAAACTTTTCTGCAGAGAGTTTTTATGTGTTTTCCTGCTGGATTCAGAAAAAGTAATTAAGCGTCTATATCCCCAGATCAATATGTGCAAAGTAATTAAATACTAGCTCTTGCTGAATGTTAAAAACACATGCTCTTATGAGTTTTTGTAGAACTAGAAAGTTTCAATTATAAGGATCTGTGCCCACAATAAAGAGTATAAGCCTGTTCAGCAAGCTAAAAACTTTGGAATGCCATCAAAATATGTGCACCTTATATACTGAGTCCAGCCTGTATTTAATGTTTATGTTTCTACTTGTATTGCTTAGGGGAATATGGGTTGCGTCGAAGCTCATTCTTCTTCCTGAAGCCTTCATTTTGGCTAAAACAAACAAGAAATTATAAGGAACTGTATGAGGCTAGCATCACTGAGAACTTAAATTTCAGTGAGATTACTGAACCTGTATCTTCAGAATTTCAGGGAAAAGAAGCTATCAGGTATGATTCCTGCTATGTTATGCCTTCAACAGCTGTTTACATTTTCCCAGTGTTTTTGTGCAATAGCAGTAAACTGTTTAACTGCCCCATCCTTTGAACCCACTGGCTGTGGTACACTTACACTGGCAGGGTGCCACCTAGCACAGCACAACTGGTCAGCATCCTATCACAGAAGGAAAATAAATGACAAACGATTTCCAGTTATTGGCAACTCAATGGCAGCCACCTCCCCTGGGTGCTCCCAGGAATGCAAGCTGTGAGCTGGCGGTTGGGAGCGCCCCCCCCGGAGCCTTTGTGAAGGGCTCTTAGCCATGGGATGCTAAAGAGTTGCCTCTCCCAGGGCACGCAGCCGGTGAATTGAAGCTCCCTTCTGCCCCGACAGTGCTGCCGCTTTGCTTCCGCATGGAACAGGAGCTGCTGACCGGGACAAGCGTGTGGGGATCTGGCGAAATTAACCTTACCTGAGATGAAATGACGAGAATGACGTTGAACCGTGAGTTTGTTGAAGCGTTGAATTTTAAAAAATGGCGGAAATCCCCCCCCTAATAAGCGGATTCTCTAGCAGACCTAGCAATGCCCACGTATCAAGGACCAACCTGGTGATGTGGCAATTGCCCATGGATTTCACATGGCCTCCTCCCATGTGTGGAGAATTGGAAGCAAGGGAGCTCCCTGCAGCTTTCAAGGTCAGGGACGAGCATCAGTAGCTCTGGAGTGGAGAGACTCCAGGGAGTTCCACAGACATGGGTTTGATTCCCCACATGAAGCTGAATTCCCTTTTGCCAGCCAGCAATATGGCAACAATAGGTGAACACACAGCTGCACCTTCATTCTGTCCCCCCACATAGCTCACCAGGGAAGGGCATCCACATGGCAAACTTGGAATGAGTTTCATTCCCAGGAAGGGGAATGTTGGCCATAAGGAAAATCCTGCCTTTTGCCCAGAAATAGGGTGAATGGTAGCAAAACTGGGTTTGAACCTGTGATGACCCCTTAACTGGAGAGGTCTGGGTTTACTTTAAAATGTTCTTTCAGTTTTGTTTTACTCTATATATCCGGCTGCCACCAGGAAATTTTAAAAGGATTTCCAAACCTTTATGCTTTCTCTATTTCTGGGTAGGAATGTCGAGGGTTTTAGGCGTTCACGAGGGTCTATGTGGTCCTGGGAAGTATTTCTTTCAGAGTGGATAATTTTAAATAAAAGAGGATTTATTGAAGTAATTCACAAATAAAAGATTAACTGATTGTAACCAGAAAGGCTTAAATACTGAACACATGCTTGGTGTCTAACACACTTTTCTCTTTTACTGACAGGGATCTGGGCATGTCACTTTGTAACAATATTTTCCTTAGGCCATATACGTTAACTGTTTCTTATACATTCAACTTCAGCTTATAACTGTTTCAACACAGACGGCTTCTCTCACAGACTTCAGAACTTAACAACCCCCACAGGGAAGCTTATCCTTCTCTCTCATACATAGCTTAACTCCCCTCAACTGACTTTTTCAACTGTCAAAACTCTAACAGTCACTCCTGATAGACATTCAAATCATCCACACAGCATCCATT
>NW_015177105.1:107029-113274 GCF_001447785.1 Gekko japonicus | reverse complement strand
CTGGCTGAAAAAGCAATCAGAACCGACATGTCTCTCAGGCAAAACAACCTGAAGGTGAGAGGACTGAATGAGAAAATAGGCAAAAATGAAGACCTGGCAGAAATAATAACCAACTGGCTAAAAGATGTTGTTCCACCAAAAGGCAATATTTCCCCAATAATAACTAAAGCTTATAGAGCTGGGCCAATTTCGCTACTTAAAACAAGACCATCCCGGGACATAATTGTGACTTTCTTAGATCTACGCTACAGAAAAACTGTTTTAAACGCAGCAAGACAATCGGGACACCTTAAACATGATTCACAAAGCATTGAAATTTTTCCAGACCTACCGAAGGAGGCACTTCTTAAACGGCGCGAATTAAAACCACTAACAGGAAGACTTACAGAAGAAAATATAAGATACACCTGGGCAACTCCGCTGATCCTGCAGTTTACTTACAAAGGGAAAATCCACAGAATAGCCAGCAAAGAGGAAGGTTTTAAAATCCTCGGATCCCTCGACTTGATAACACCAATGGAACTTTCTGGCCAGTCTTTAAAAAGAAAGGAAAGATCAGCCTCTCCGACACCGCCTGGAACGCCGGATCGACAAGAGGAAGAATTTTGAAAGTCTCCACAGAATCGGTCTAAGTAATGCCTCATCATTCCTGCAACCGCAGCCATCTTGTCTCTATCGTGCTGATCGTCCACGGGCGCCAGCTTTTACGACCCATTTACCTCACACACTAGTTAAAGCGCTTGTTTGCAAACTTCAAAGTTAAAGACCCGCCGACAAAACAAGCTTAACCCAGTTATAAATCATTACTGTAGTTGGTTACACTAAAGCACTCAGTTCATGTTTATGAAGCCGATCTCACAGGTTTTTATTGTTAATTCATGCCGTTTTACGCTTTTACAGGGAGGAAAGGGGGGGGGGAACCGCGGACTCAGCCAAACTCACAGACTCCTTAAGAACTCTTTTATACATCTGCTGGGGACTGTGTTGATACAGCAACACCCAGCCTTCTGCAAAACTAATCTTGCAGAAGCTTTAGAGTTCTCATTCTTCTCCTATTGTGTTGCTATTGTACATTTGGTAATTTTACTACTAATCTGCTTTTTATCTCTTTTAAGTATTAAATATCAAATCAATTGTAATTGTACTAGTGATTAGCATACTCAATTAATTCTTGCTATTAGTATTGTTAAACTTTCAGCTTTGACTATTGCACAGTGAATATACTCCAGGTGTATTAAGACTAATTCATTCAACTTTTTTATCATAATCAAATATATACCATCAACTTGTATAACACGGGATATTTTAGAAACAGAATTTACAGAACTAATCTACTTGCAGAAGCCTTAGATTACTCAAATTGTAGTGCTATTATACATTTGGAAATTTTATTCTTAATCTGCTTTTTACCTCTTTTAAAATTTAAGATCAAATCAATTGCAATTGTATTAGTGATTAGCATACTTAATTAATTCTTGCTATTAGTATTGTTAATATTTCAGCCTTGATTATTGCATAGTGCTTATATTTCAGGTGTCTTAAGACTAATTAATTCAACTTCTTTATAGCAATCAATTCTATACCAGCAACTTGTATACCACAGGTTACTTTAGAAACAGCGTTTACAGAACTAACCTACAAGAATTTTCCTAGATTACAGGGACGATCCACCTGCAGAAAATTAGACATACTACTTGGATACAAACCTACAATAGTACACAGAAATCCTTGCAGAAAGTTAAACAAAGCAATATCACATTCTCTTAAAATACTTAGCTCAATACCTCTACAATTTATATACTCTATAATACCACTCTGTGCCAATCGCAGGAGACACATTTTAAAATAGCATACAAAGGAATAATAACATCAAAAGTACATTAGAAGTATATACAAGCTCTTTTTTTTGTAAAAGGTAAAAATTAAGTGTTAACTGCGTCAACACACACACAATCTTATATTTAACATAACTTACCTGGTACTATTCCCTCAGATAGTACTGTTAACTTCTAGCTTCACACAAGCATACTATCTACTTATTAACAATTTCACTGCTTTTTATCATTACCAGCCAAAAGATTTAAGGTGAACCATGACTTCTACAATCAAAACCATCTCATACAACGTGAAGGGCTTGAATAACGTCATCAAACGTAAGCGAATCCAGAGTCAAATTGTTAAACTTAATCCGGACATTGTTTTTTTACAGGAGACCCATGTCAGAGATGACAAAACCCAACTGTTCAAAACTAAAAAATTTCCATCCCAATTTATGGCAGGGGGAAATACTAAATCCCGAGGCACAGCAATACTGATAGCTAGTAGGGTAAAATTTGTATTTCAAAAATCGCTGGCTGACCCAAATGGGCGATACATTTTTGTCCAAGGAAATTTAAATAGTGTTCCAATAACTCTGGCAGCAGTGTACGCCCCGAACTCAGGCCAATTGGAGTTTCTGGAACAAACACTACATCTCCTAGATGATTTCAAACTGGGTGATCTGATCATTGGTGGCGACTTTAATGTCACCATGGACCCAAATTTGGATAGATCCGCATTTCAACACAATAAAAGGGATGGTAGGACTCCAAACAAAAAGTTAGCAAACTTACTGGCTACGCACAATCTTATTGACATCTGGAGACATCTTCATCCCACAGAAAGGGACTACACGTTTTACTCTAACTGCCATGATTCTTACTCACGTATTGACTTTATTCTAGTCAACGCATCCTTAGTGAATCACTCCTACTCAGCAAACATAGGCACACAACTATGGTCTGACCACTGTTGGGTTCAGCTGCAAGTATAACCTCGGTGACGGCACTAATTCAGGCAAAAGGGTTTACCCTTTGCACGTGTGGATTTTCCGAGTTAAAGAACGCTGTTCTTCCTCACGGGTTATCCAAGAACCGTGGACGGTGTGACCTTTGCGATCGCACCACCCGTTTAGATCTCTGGCAAACAGGCGTACAGAGATCAAGGCCGTACCTGAGGGTATTTCAACCCTAGGTAGCCTGAGTTTCAGGCTTTGCGGATAAGGAAGAGCTACTTCCTTTCCAGGAGCAACCAGAACCTGGACCGTAGTCCTTGAAGGGTGTTGGAATTCCGGGGGGATCAGTCCCGTTTTCCCTTGGCAGACCCAACTGCGCCAGATAGTGAGGTTTTCCCTACTGGAGAACTTAGCTCCTAGGGACGGGACGGCTACAGCGCGCAGCTTGTGCCGATCCCGTGCGAGTTGTCCTCAGCTCGCTTCGGGGGAGGGAGAATATTACGGGCGCAGCCTCTTGGCTGGGCACCGAAGTCGGGGAGCGTTTTAAGGAGACAGGGGTTTATATGTTCCTGCGTGTATGTAGTGCTTGTGCAACTGGGGGTCCCTAACCAGGTCCTCTTCGTAGTCGCGCCTCGGTGTCCACCCACAACGATAGGATCGGAGCGCGAAACCGAGGATGCTCCTGGGTTTAGAGGGAAAGGGGTAGAAATCCCTCCCGCAGTACAGATGCCACTAAAGGCCAAGCACGCAGACGGAAACCTCTCACACTTCCCTACGCTAGAGCGTCCAAACGACCAGATCGTTTCTCCACGTTTTGGGTCCTTCGGAACCGAATGGTTGGGTACCGGTTCCGAGGGGTCCAAAGGTCGCCTCACACGGGGCACCAGATCTGTTATGCCAACTTCTCCAGGAAATTCCTGGAGACCCAATCCAAGTTATCTACCAAGGAAAATTGGGTGTTTGTGGCTGTGCGTAAGTTCTATACCAGTCTATACAGAGGTCGGATGGCGAATGAGACGCTCGGCTATATCCCAGGAAGTGAGACAACACGCTAGTCCTTAAATAAATGTTGTCTTTACTAAAGGTTTTTCATCAGGCATACAAAATCGGAATCATACAAATTCATACAAGCTCCTTAGTTACAATAGTACATTAGAACAATTACAGCATAGAAAATAACAAAAGCATCAAAATGGGGATGACACAATGGGGCACGGCTATACTCATCTGAGGTCCAGCTGAGGAAGAACTCTCCTCCTTGGAACGCTGGGCAGCCGAAATGCAGCAGCTTGTGAACTCCAAGGCACACAGGTAGGACCAGCCAAACCACGTGTGAGCTCTCTGGGTCGCGACTCCGGAGAACTTAGGTAGTAGAGTCACTTGTAGCACCTTAGTGCACTGCTATGGGGAGGGTGGGTTAACCAGAGAGACAAAGGAGAGTTTCTCCTTAAATAAACTCTTTTTGGGGCATGTGCTATCCAGCCATAAACTATCAAACCCGTCCTCTAAACTATCACTACTGGATGAAGAGGGGGTGACGAGGGGATGACGAGGGGGATGACGCTCTCCTGAGGGGTGGTGGCAATATGCAGATCCTACTCCTACATCAAAGGTGCCTTTTGGCAAGGTGTGAATCTTCCGTTCCCATGGACACCTCTTGATTTGCAGATCTGGTTCCTGCTCCAAAGCCATAAACGCTATTGTCTTTAGATCTCCAAACCAGATTAAGGGAGTAGGGTCACTTGCTCTTTCCATTCCAAGAATGCCGGGGTTCGCTGGGGATTTTCCATAGCTCTCCAAGTGGGTGCAATGGCGCGGTGTCTTCTCCATCCCACAGAGTCATGGGATACATTCCAGGGACGCACATGGTCCGTATGTGCAACGGCAGGCCCAGGCCAGCCTATTTCTAGGCAAGCATGAGATGCAGAACAAAGCAACACACAACATACAGCAATCCCTGAATACACAATGCATAGGTATTCATGCTAGAGACACACATAAGCAGCATCACCACTATACAGAAATACAAACATAAGCTCATATCGTTACAGTTGTGACTGTGCGCAACCCCCCCGAGCTCTTGTGAAGGTCTTCTAGCCATGGGGCTCTAAAGGGTTGCCTCTCCCCGAGGCTCCCTTCTGCCCCGACGGGCCCGCCACTTTGCTTCCGCATGGAACAGGAGCTACTGACTGGGACAAACGTGTGGGGATCTGGTGAAATTAACCTTCCCTGAGATGAAATGACGAGAATGACGTTGAACCGTGAGTTTGTTGAAGCATTGAATAAAAAAAAAATGGCGGAAATCCCCCCCCTTAATAAGTGGATTTTCTAGCAGACCTAGCAATGCCCACGTATCAAGGACCAACCTGGTGATGTGGCAATTGCCCATGGATTTCACATGGCCTCCTCCCATGTGTGGAGAATTGGAAGCAAGGGAGCTCCCTGCAGCTTTCAAGGTCAGGGACGAGCATCAGTAGCTCTGGAGTGGAGAGACTCCAGGGAGTTCCACAGACATGGGTTTGATTCCCCACATGAAGCTGAATTCCCTTTTGCCAGCCAGCAATATGGCAACAATAGGTGAACACACAGCTGCACCTTCATCCTGTCCCCCCACATAGCTCAACAGGGAAGGGCATCCACATGGCAAACTCGGAATGAGTTTCATTCCCAGGAAGGGGAATGTTGGCCATAAGGAAAATCCTGCCTTTTGCCCAGAAATAGGGTGAATGGCAGCAAAACTGAGACGACCCCTTTACTGGAGAGGTCTGGGTTTACTTTAAAATGTTCTTTCAGTTTTGTTTTACTCTATATATCCGGCTGCCACCAGGAAATTTTAAAAGGATTTCCAAACCTTTATGCTTTCTCTATTTCTGGGTAGGAATGTCGAGGGTTTTAGGCGTTCACGAGGGTCTATGTGGTCCTGGGAAGTATTTCTTTCAGAGTGGGTAATTTTAAATAAAAGAGGATTTATTGAAGTAATTCACAAATAAAAGATTAACTCATTGTAACCAGGAAGGCTTAAATACTGAACACATGCTTGGTGTATAACACTCTTTTCTCTTTTACTGACAGGGATCTGGGCATGTCACTTTGTAACAATATTTTCCTTAGGCCATATACGTTAACTGTTTCTTATACATTCAACTTCAGCTTATAACTGTTTCAACACAGACGGCTTCTCTCACAGACTTCAGAACTTAACAACCCCCACAGGGAAGCTTATCCTTCTCTCTCATACATAGCCTAACTCCCTTCAACTGACTTTTTCAACTGTCCAAACTCTAACAGTCACTCCTGATAGACATTCAAATCATCCACACAGCATCCATTCCAAAACCCCTCCCCCTCTCTGTCACTCACCAATCATATCACTTGCTTGAGTCCAGCACTCTAGATTATCATCACAGCCATGCAAACCAAACTTTTAAAGTCACACACACACAGTTAAACATGAACTCATTACAGAACCCAT